>NC_134899.1:3293648-3316148 GCF_041734735.1 Babylonia areolata
GCAAAATGTGAACGATGGAGTGACACAACATTTTCTGTGCATGATAGACAACATTTGATGACTGTTTTCCTGCTCTCAGCTCTGAAACTACTGGAAACAATCTCCACTACTTGGAGGAGGTGAGGGGAAAAGAATAAATCAAGGAGAGTGATGGAGGAAGGAGACGGAGACTAGAGTGCTTCTGTTCTCACATCTTACTCCCCAGTGTTGTTTTATTCATGTGCCTTTCACTTTGGCCAAGCCAATACTTACGACTGGCTTTACACTACCTACTACTAGCTTTACAGCACATTTACCACATTTACTATCAGCTTTACACAACTTACTTCCTGCTTTACACCTGACCAAGTGCGTTGGGTTATACTGCTGGTCAGGCATCTGCCTAGCTGGTGTGGTGTAGCGTATCTGGATTTGTCCAAACACAGTGATGCCTGCTGAGAAACTGAAACCTTACACTACTATCTGCTTTACACTACTTACTATCAGCTTCACTTATTATCAGCTTTACAACACTTACTATTGGTTTCCAACACTTACTATTTGCTTTACAACACTTGCTATCAGCTCTACATTACTTACTTTCAGCTTTACAACATTTACTATCGGCTTTACAACACTTGCTATTGGTTTTACACTACTTACTATATTGGTTTTACAATACTTTCTGTCAGCTTTACACTTGTTCCTATTGGTTTTACAACACTATCAGCTTTACACTATTTCCTATCAGCTTTACATCATTTACTATTGTCTTTACAGCACTTACTGTGGGCTGTACACTACTCACAATGGTCAGAATTTTGTCTCTAACAGTGGAGAAGGAAGAGTGTGGGGCCCCGCCTTCCTATGCCGAGTCCTAGGCATAGTGGATATGAGTTCACTGCCCCAAAGGTTGTAAAAGGCTTTATCACCTTTATATTGTCTTTACACCACTAACTATTGGCTTTACAACACACAGCTGATATGAGTTCACTGCCCGAATGGCTGTAAAAAGCTTTAATATTGGCTTTACACCACTATTGGCTTTTCAACACTTATTATCAGCTTTACACTATTTACTATAGGCTTGACATTAGTTGCTATCAGCTTTATACAATATACTATCAGCTTTTTAACACTCATTTCTGCTTTGAGATTTTAGGCAGTCGTGAGAGGTGCAGCATTCAGCAACCACAGTCAAGCACTCCCCTTTCAGCTTACTATGGGCTTAATGCTACTATGGGCTTAACGCTACAGTGGGCTTTACGTTACTATGGGCTTTACGCTACTATCCGCTTTATACTACCATGGAAAAATAATGGCAATGATCCTGTCGCCGACAGTTGAGGTGCGGGAGTAGTTCTTCCACACCTTGTCCAGCTTTACACTACTTACTATGAGCTTTACAAACCATGGGCTTTACACTACCATGGTCTTTACACATTACTCACAATGGGGAGGACTTTGTCCCCTATGATGGAGGTGCAGGAGTCCCAGTTCTTCCACACCTTGTCCACCTTTCAACTACTTACTGTGGGCTTTACACTACTATGGACTTGGGCTTTACACTACTATGGGCTTTACACTATGGGCTTTACACTACTATGGGCTTTACATAACTCACAATAGTGAGGATCTTGTCCCCTAGAGTGCGGGAGTCCCAGTTCTTCCACACCTTGTCCACCTTTACACCACTTACTACAGACTTTACATTTCTTACTGTGGGCGTTACACTACTATGGGCTTTACACAACTCACAATGGCGAGGATCTTGTCGCCGATGGTGGAGGTGCGGGAGTCCCAGTTCTTCCACACCTTGTCCAGCAGGTCCAGGTAGACAGCGTGGTGCATCAGGATTTCAGGGATCATGTAGAAGATGTTGTCCACGATTGTGTCGTCCACGTTGCTGGAGTTCTTCAGGGGCCCCATGTACTTCTGTCAGCACCAATGTGAGGGTGATGCTTCACTGTGGTGTGGTGTGGTGTGGTGTGATGTGCTGTAGTGTGGTGTGGTGTGGTGCGGTGTGGTGTGTTGTGGTGTGGTGTGGTGCGATGTCGTGTGGTGTGTTGTGGTGTGTTGTGTTGTGGTGTGGTGTGGTGTGGTGTGGTGCGATGTGGTGTGGTGTGGTGCGGTGTGGTGTGGTGTGGTGTGGTGTGGTGTGGTGTTGTGTTGTGGTGTGATGTGGTGTGGTGCAGTGTGGTGTGGTGCAGTGTGGTGTGGTGTGGTGTGGTGTGTGTGGTGTGTTGTGGTGTGGTGTGGTGTGGTGTGGTGTGATGTGATGTGTTGTGGTGTGTTGTGTTGTTGTGGTATGTTGTGGTGTGGTGTGTTGTGTTGTTGTGGTATGTTGTGGTGTGATGTGGTGTGGTGTGGTGTGGTGTGGTGCAGTGTGGTGTGGTGTGTTGCGGTGCGGTGTGTTGTGTTGTGTTGTGTTGTGTTGTGTTGTGTTGTGTTGTGTTGTGTTGTGTTGTGCTTGTTGTTTTGTGATGTAGTGTAGTGTAGTGTAGTGTAATGTAGTGTAGTGTAGTGCAGTGTAGGAGTATAGTGCAGTGCAGTGCAGTGCAGTGCAGTGCAGTGCAGTGTAGTGTAGGGCAGTGCAGTGCAGGGCAGTGTAGTGTAGGGCAGTGCAGTGCAGTGCAGTGTAGTGTAGTGTAGTGTAGTGCAGTGCAGTGCAGTGTAGTGTAGTGTAGTGTAGTGTAGTGCAGTGCAGTGTAGTGTAGTGTAGTGCAGTGCAGTGCAGTGCAGTGCAGTGCAGTGCAGTGCAGTGTAGTGTAGTGTAGTGTAGTGTAGTGTAGTGTAGTGTAGTGCAGTGCAGTGCAGTGTAGGATAATAGTGCAGTGCAGTGTAGTGTAGTGTAGTGTAGTGTAGTGTAGTGTAGTGTAGTGTAGTAAAGTGCAGTGCAGTGTAGGATAATAGTGCAGTGTAGTGTAGTGTAGTGTAGTGTAGTGTAGTGTAGTGCCGTGCAATGCAGTGCAGTGTAGGAGTGTAGTGCAATGCAGTGTAGGAGTGTAGTGTAGTGCAGTGCAGTGTAGGGGTGTAGTGTAGTGCCGTGCAGTCTAGGGGTGTAGTGTAGTGTAGTGTAGTGCCATGCAGTGTAGGGGTGTAGTGTAGTGCTGTGCAGTGTAGGAGTGTAGTGTAGTGCCGTGCAGTGCAGGGGTGTAGTGTAGTGTAGTGCAATGCAGTGTAGGGGTGTAGTGTAGTGCAGTGCAGTGCAGGGGTGTAGTGTAGGGGTGTAGTGTAGTGCAGTGCAGTGTAGGGGTGTAGTGTAGTGCAGTGCAGTGTAGGGGTGTAGTGTAGTGTAGTGCAGTGCAGTGCAGTGTAGGAGTGTAGTGTAGTGCAATGCAGTGTAGGAGTGTAGTGTAGTGCAGTGCAGTGTAGGAGTGTAGTGTAGTGTAGTGTAGTGCAGTGCAGTGTAGGGGTGTAGTGTAGTGTAGTGCAGTGCAGTGTAGGGGTGTAGTGTAGTGCAGTGCAGTGTAGGGGTGTAGTGTAGTGCAGTGCAGTGTAGGAGTGTAGTGTAGTGCAATGCAGTGTAGGGGTGTAGTGTAGTGCAGTGCAGTGAAGGAGTGTAGTGTAGGAGTGTAGTGTAGTGCAGTGCAGTGTAGGGGTGTAGTGGAGTGTAGTGTAGTGTAGTGTAGTGTACTGCAATGTAGGAGTGTAGTGTAGTATAGTGCAGTGCAGTGTAGGGGTGTAGTGCAGTGCAGTGTAGTGTTGTATAGTATAGTGCAGTGCACTGTAGGAGTGTAGTGTAGTGCAGTGCAGTGTAGGAGTGTAGTGGAGTGTAGTGTAGTGCAGTGTAGGGGTGTAGTGGAGTGTAGTGCCGTGCAGTGTAGGGGTGTAGTGGAGTGTAGTGTAGTGCAGTGTAGGGGTGTAGTGTAGTGTAGTGCCGTGCAGTGTAGGGGTGTAGTGGAGTGTAGTGTAGTGTAGTATAGTGCAGTGCAGTGTAGGAGTGTAGTGTAGTGCAGTGCAGTGTAGGGGTGTAGTGCAGTGCAGTGCAGTGTAGGAGTGTAGTGTAGTGCAGTGCAGTGTAGGGGTGTAGTGTAGTGCAGTGCAGTGCAGTGTAGGGGTGTAGTGTAGTGCAGTGCAGTGTAGGGGTGTAGTGTAGTGTAGTGTAGTGTAGTGTAGTGTAGGGGTGTAGTGGAGTGTTGTGCAGTGCAGTGTAGGGGTGTAGTGTAGTGTAGTGCAGTGCAGTGTAGGGGTGTAGTGTAGTGCAGTGCAGTGTAGGGGTGTAGTGTAGTGTAGTGTAGTGCAATGCAGTGTAGGGGTGTAGTGTAGTGTAGTGTAGGGTAGTGCAGTGTAGGGGTGTAGTGTAGGGGTGTAGTGTAGTGCAGTGCAGTGTAGGGGTGTAGTGTAGTGTAGTGTAGTGTAGTGCAGTGCAGTGTAGGGGTGCAGTGTAGTGTAGTGTAGTGTAGTGTAGTGTAGGGGTGTAGTGTAGTGTAGTGCAGTGTAGGGGTGTAGTGTAGTGCAGTGTAGGGGTGTAGTGTAGTGTACTATAGGGCAGTGCAGTGTAGGGGTGTAGTGTAGTGTAGTGTAGTGTAGTGTAGTGTAGTGTAATGTAGTGTAGTGTAGGGGTGTAGTGTAGTTTAGTGTAGTGCAGTGCAGTGTAGGGGTGTAGTGTAGTATAATGTAGTGTAGTGTAGGGGTGTAGTGTAGTGTAGTGCAGTGCAGTGTAGGAGTGTAGTGTAGTGTAGTGTAGTGTAGGGTAGTGCAGTGTAGGGGTGCAGTGTAGAGGTGTAGTGAAGTGTAGTGTAGGGTAGTGCAGTGTAGGGGTGTAGTGTAGTATAATGTAGTGTAGTGTAGTGTAGTGTAGGGGTGTAGTGTAGTGTAGTGTAGTGCACTGCAGTGCAGTGCAGTGTAGGAGTGTAGTGTAGTGTAGTGTAGTGTAGGGTAGTGCAGTGTAGGGTAGTGCAGTGTAGGGGTGCAGTGTAGGGGTGTAGTGAAGTGTAGTGTAGGGTAGTGCAGTGTTGTGGAGGGGTGTAGTGCAGTGTGGTGTAGTGCAGTGCAGTGTAGTGCAGTGCAATGTAGGAGTGTAGTGCAGTGCAGTGTAGGAGTGCAGTGCAGTGCAGTGCAATGCAATGTAAGAGTGTAGTGCAATGCAGTGTGTGCAGTGCAGTGTAGGAGTGTAGTGCAGTGCAGTGTAGGAGTGTTGTGTAGTGCAATGCAGTGCAGTGTAGTGTAGTGTAGTGTAGTGTAGTGTAGTGTAGAGTAGAGTAGTGTAGTGTAGTGTAGTAAAGTGCAGTGCAGCGTGCTACTCTTTGTCACAACAGGTTTACTGTGTGAAATTCAGGCTGTCCCCTCCAGGGAGAGTGCATGGCTGCAGTGCAGCACCACCCTTTTCTTTTTTTCTACAGAATTTCACCAGAAACAACCTATTTGGTGATGTGGGTTCTGTTACTTGCATTAAGGGCATGTTGCATTCATGACTTTGGTTTATATATGAATGTCTTTACACTACTTACTATTTGCTTTACACTACTTGCTTTTGGCTTTACACTACTGACTACTGGCTTTACAGAACACACTTTTGGTTTTACACTACTTACTACATGAACCAGCTTTACACTACTGACACTGCTTGCTTTTGGTTTTACACTACTTACTATTGGCTTTTCACTACTTACTATTGGCTTTTCACTACTTACTACTGGCTTTACACTACTTACAATGACTGGAATCTGAGTCTGACGATGGAGGTAAGGGAGTGACATCTCTCTTACATACACCTCTGTGAAGCTGTGGCTCAGTGGTAATGCACCTGACAGGGAAGCAAGTGTCCAGGAGTTTGATTCTCATGTGTGGACCGGGAATTTTACTCCTTCCCCAATCCTGCACTCGATCTTAACCCCTTCAGTGCCGAGGGGAAAACAGTAGAAAGTGGTGTTTCTGGTCATAAAACATTATCCAAAACAATAAGCCGAAAACTGAGAAAATGGTCTGGAGATATACCACTCTGGACAAACTGTGTGAATTTCCAGCCCTCCAGAGCTGTTTCCCTTTTCCTGATGATGTCATCAGTGACGTCACTATGCACGTACATAACACGTTTATGGCAGTCAAGGGGTAACGCATGAAAAATAACCCACAGCAACAAAAGGGGTTGTCTCTGGAAAAAAAATTCTGTAGAAAAATCCACTCTGATAAAAAAACAAATACACGTGCATGCATGAAAAAGATAAAAACTAAGGGTGATGCTGCACTTTCGTGAGAGCAGCCTGACTTTCAAACACAGAAATCTCTTGTGACAAAAAAACAAACAAACAATACAATCCAATATTCCAGGTGTTTGTTATATGAAGCATGTTACCATTAATTCCACCAGTTTCATTCAAGGTCAAGATTTCCTGGGAGAGGGAGAGGCAAAGACAGGGAAAGACAGACAAACACATGCACACAGAGTGACAGGCATAATCTTTTTTTCATAACGATTATCCACACCCACCTCTTTCAGCAGACGTAAGGCGTCAACATATTCCTTCTCGTTTCTGTACAGTTCCTCTATGATGTGGTACCGCTTGTCCTGCAAGTTGCAGCCACAATCAGAATCACTTTGTTACTACAGGCATCGACACAGAAATTAACTGAGAGTCGAGAAGTCTGTGAAACATACAGCATACAACATAAATAAAAACATACAGCAAAGTCAAAACAAGCCTGATAAAACACACACACACACACACACACACACACACACACACACACACACACACACACATATGTATGCATGCACATTCATACTTTTTTTTTTTTTTTTTTTTTGCATACACCCTTGGAAAAAAACACTGGAGAAAAAAGACAATAAAATGATAAAGTCAGTCGAAAATAAACATTCACATGGGAGGGAGTGAGGGTTTTTTGTAATTAATACCGAAAAGTTTGTGGCTGTGGCTTGCTCAACCAATCCACATGTGTTGATACTGGAACAAAGTAAAATAAAACGGGGAAAAGTTGCCAAAAAGCTGGATAATATGGAAATCTGTAGAATACACAAATTAAAAAATATTCCCACCCATGCATTTTCTTTCAACTTTCTGATCACAAACGAGCTTGCTTTCTTTTCCTTTATTTACTTATATTTCCTATACTTATTTGTGATGAAGGGACATTTATATCAATCTGTGTACTGAAGGGGCAGTTTTAAATTTGGACTGAACCAAGGAATGCCTTCTTCAAGCACTCTCACTGAAATCCTTGAGAAAAAAAAAGGGCAGACTTAAAGGTCCCATAGCCACTGAGGCAGTGACTTCTTACACACAGTGTCAAGGGTTCAGCTCAGGAAGGCTGGGCCACATCCTCTCCTTCCATTGCTGGCCAGACATGGCAGCTATTTTCAAAACAGTTTTGTTCTAAATTCTGAATATTACTGTAGGTGGATATTGTTTGGTATCACTCAGGATGCACAAAAATGTAAAAAAACAAACAAACAAACACTCTTCTGGCACCGATTGCAATGGAAACGATTCAAAATGGCCGACAAACAAAAACAAATTAAAGCTCTACAACTACAGAACTATTATGCGTACTGCAGTTGTTTTTCTTTTGTGTTTGATTTTAACTCACTTTCTATGTTGGGAAAGCATCATATCTAAAATACTGAATTGTTCAACTTTTTTCTTTTAAATGACTCTTTCTGTTCTTGAATTTTTTAAATAAACAGCTGTGACAAAAGAACATTCACTTTGACTCTGCTGTCCCAACACTGAAAGTGAGTTAAGGTAATAATGAATCAAAAAGAAAAAGAAAAACTGAAGTACCTATAATAGTTTTGAAGTAAAAGATCTTTGATTTTTGTTGTTGTTGTTGTTGTTGTTGTCGGCCATTTTGAATCATTTCCATGGCAACCAGCGCATGAACAGTGGTTTTTTTTGTTTTTTGTTTTTTTTTAATACAGTTTTGTGAAAGCTGGGTGATACATAACAATATCGACCTAAAATGATAATCATAATTTAGAAAAAAAAACAAAAAAAACTGTTATAACATAGCTGTCATGTCTGGCCTTAAAAGCTTCCCCGACCCAAGTCAGGAACCCCTTCACACATGGTGGGGGATGAGGAAAATTAGAGTAAAGCGCCTTTCCCAAGGAAACAACGTCATGCCCGAACAGGGGCTTGAACCCTCATCACTGGTGAACACTGGATCACAAGTCCAACACCTGACTGATTCTGCTACAGTCCCCCCCCCACCCCCACCCCTTCCCCACACCCCACCACACCCCCTAAACAGATTAAGAGGTCCCACTAAGAAATCCCACTGAAACACAAATGATGGAATCACTGCTGCTATTTTTAGATTTGCGAGACTCCCATCCCAGCCCTATCCTTATACCTCCTCTGTGTGTGTGTGTGTGTGTGTGTGTGTGTGTGTGTGCATGCATGTGTGTGTGTTGAGTGTGAGTGTGTGTGGGTTTGTGTGTGTGTGTGTTTGTGCACTGTGTGTGTGTGTGTGTGTGTGTGTGTGTGTGTGTGTGTGTGGTGGGGCGGGGAGGGGGGGTTATGTGTGTGTGTGTTGTGTGTCTGTGTGTCTGTGTGTGCGTTCATGCGCGCATGTGTGTGTGTGTGTGTGTGTGTGTGTGTGTGTGTGTGTGTGTGAGTGTGTGTGCGTGTGTGTGTTTATGTGTGTTTGTACACTGTGCACTGTGTGTGTGTGTGTGTGTGTGTGTGTCTGCATCAGTATGTAAATCATAAATTGCAATAACTAGTATAAAAACTGTATTAGAACTATTATTCCAAAGCTAGTGTTACAGCAGCATTTAATAAGTTGCTAAAAAGTACACAACACAAATGCACACACATACCACTCCCAAAATACACACACACACACACACACACACACACACACACACACACCAACATCCAAAACAAACACAAACATAACACACCGGACACCCAACCACACACCAACCACATACTATACACACATAGAGCACACATTCACACACCCACAACCACTTATCTCCCTAAATAAGCAAGTACACGCAAGCAGAGCATCAAGTAACCAGCACCCAAACACACACAAGCTCTCAACAACAAAATACAGACAACATTTGCATTCACAAGAAGTAAGAAGTAATAACTGCTATTAACAAACAACAACAACAACAACAAAAAAAACCACTTTCAAATCCACTGCTTCCTGATTTGTTGTTTACCAAACTTTCAGAACGCTTCCACCTCAAACTCTAGCCCTGCCTGCTCCTTCCCTGCTGTTTCAGAGAACTTGCAGATGACGTCTGTCGGCCAATTTTACACTTCTTAACAAACCCACTCCCTCTCTCACAGAAGCGTTTTTGATGTGGGCGTTAAAGAGGAAAAGCTGGCACGGCAAGGAGAGAGGATGGTGGGGTGGGGGTGTGGGGGGATGGGGGAGTGGGTGAAGGTAAGAAAGTGGGTGTGCATTCTGGTTTCGATTTTTCTTGTTTACCGTAATGCAGCTGACACTGATTAAACACAGGAAATGTTAAAAACACACACACTTGCACACGCACACACTTACACACTTTCTCTCTCTCTCACAATTTTTCTGGTCTGTAGCATGAAAGCAGAAATAGAAGTGTGGATGTTGTTGTTGTTGGTGGTGGTGGTGGTGGTGGTGGTGTGTTTGTGTGTGTGTGTGTGTGTGTGTGTGCACGCGTGCACACACGTGTGTGTGTGTGCTCACGTGCGCACATGCACCTGCATAAGTGGTGTGTTGTCTTTATGTGTAATTTTATTTTTCATCTAATGATATCACTAAACAGTGAAAAGACTTCAAACTAAAGAAACACACACACACACACACGCACACATACACACACACACACACACACTCAGGTACACACACAAACACACACACACATAAACGCACACTCAGGTACACACACAAACACACACACACATACACACACATTCAGGTACACACACAAACACACACACACATACACACACATTCAGGTACACACACAAACACACATACACAGAGGCACACACAGAGGCACACACACACACACACACACAGAGGTAACCACATCACAGCCACACAGACACATTCCAAGTCCTTTCATCCAAATCAGTGTCTGGTTGGTTCCTGAAAAAAAACACAAACACACCCATCAAGAGGCATCATGCACCCACTGCTGAAAGTGGCTGCCAAAGTGGCAAGATAAATGCAGTCCTGCATGCTGGTAAAGCAGGCACTGTGGTACCGTGGATAGAGCACTGGACTCCCAATTCTTGGGTCCTGGGTTCCAGTCCCTGCTGTGCCTGCTGGGTTAATAAGAGCGGAGGTTCTTCAATTTGTTCCAATCACCCAGGTCAGGTCAACTATGGGCACACTTGCTTGTGTCTGAACCCCCTTTGTGTGTATACACATGCAGAACATCAAAAATGCATGATAATCATAAAGATCCTTTACTCCATATCAAAGTGTTCAAATGGTTATACTTATAGAAACACAAACATATCCTGAACTACAAACAAATATTACACATACCTATCAATGGTATTTTCTGGTCAAACTCAGAAATCATTCAGCGAATCACATGTACATGAAACTGCTGACATGAAAATTACAAGTGCGCAGAATCTGCCTACCTCTCTTGTATAAACACACACACACACACACACACACACACACACACACACAGAATAGGTCTATGCACAAACATACGTAGTGGAATTACCTTGATAAAACCCAGTTCCCTTTCAGGAGACTCTGTGAAAGACAGCTGTTCCTTCCACACAGAGGGCATACTGCTCGCAGCGCCAGAGTCCCCTAGTGGAATGAACTCGCTCAGTGCACGACCATCTGACCGAGGCTTAGCACCCTTGTCTCGATCCTTCCGTTTTGCATCTTCCCGGTGCTTGCGAGCCTGAAATTCGCTGGCAGAACTGGCCGACCTCGGGATCCGTCTGTGGGACACAGATGCTGGAGGAACAGTCAGAAGGCTTCTCTGCTCTGGAGGGGATCGACTTTTGACATCACGGCTGGAGCGAGCAGAACTGTCTGGGGATAAACTGAAAGGGGGGGTGTTTGACTGTGGAACACCACTGCTCTCGTGACTGCCTAAAATTTCACTGCCATCAACACTGTCATCTGTGTCAAAGTCTTCATTGCCCGAGGTCTGTTCTTCACTCTTTTCAGTGGCCACACTGTAGCGTGACGGGGACAGAGTGCCATCCGATGTGGACACGTGGTCGTCATCTGTTATCCACGGGTCCTTCTCACCCTTCACCAACACAGGTGCGCTGTGCGACTGGTTCGTGTCCATGGTAGGCACGAACTCCAGGTTCTCCCCCAGTCGGTTCCCGCTGGGGTCCGAACGCGACTTCTGCTTGGCTAGCTTCACGCTCTTCTTCTCTTGCTTGTCAGAATCAGAGGATTCAGATGCCTGACCTCCTGCCATGCTGTTTATGACGTCTTGAAAAGTCAGGTTCTCTGTCTCTTCTGCAGTTAGCTGAGAATCTGCTAGAGATGTCTGAGACTGCTGAATGGGGTCATCATCAGCATCTGCTGGTGTCTTGAATGCCACGAAGCCATTGCTGTCCACTGGACCTTCTTCTTGTGTCTGGGCCTTTGCGTGTGGAGGGTGAGTGATGAAGCGTGTTGTTCCCTGAAAAACAACATGAGAAATCTGAGACTGCGTCTTTCTTTTTCTAACAACCTAACAGCCTGAAATATTGAGCTTTTCCCTGTTGTAATAATAACAGAATACACAGAAACACACTTATCAACCACTCACAGTCATTTAAGTTTAGTTTAAAAAAAAAAAAAGGGGGGGGGGGTCAAATGTCCTGAAGCCTTTTACATCCACTGGGGCAGTGATATCAAAACACTGTGTCTGAGGCTGGGAATAGGGAGACTGGGCCCAAACCTTTCTTCTGCACTTTCACAGAGTGCTCTCTGGTTTGACTTGGACAGGGCTGTGATGCAGGACTCTAATGAATCCACTTGAACATTCACTGAAGGAATGTAACCACCTGAACCAGTGTGCTTCTGATTATGCATATATATTACATAACTGACTGTTTGACAATGAAACAAAAACAAAAAACACAAAAGCAAAGAAGTTGTTGGAATGAATGATGACTACTTCTAGTCATGAATCTGGTGCTTTGCACTGTAATGCAATGTACTGTATTGTATCACTTGATACTGTACTGTACTGCATTACTTTTTGTCACAACAGACATCTCTGCCTGACTGATAAACATTTAAGACTGGAGACTGACTGGGGTATAGATCTGTTGGGGATTCTAAGAGTTTTCAAACTGAGGAAATCAAAAGCATTTTTCTGAAGGTAAAAGTATCAGCCTCACAGTCTGAATCCAAAGTCATTCAAGACAAAGAAGAAACTCACCCACCCACCCACCCACCCACCCCACTCTTTACCTTTTGCTTTCCATTGGCAGAAGAGTCTCCGCGTCGCTGGAAACGAGACCTGTTGCTGGTCTCCTCCTCCCGCTCCTGGGCTTCCTCCTCCCCAAGCAGGGGAGGTGACTCCCCCTGCCCCGCCCGCTCTGATTCTGTGGCAGTGATTGAAGAACTGCCGGCCTGCTGCACTGCCTCTGTCGGAGTCCACAGCGGCATGCCCAGACCCATGACGGTGTGGAAAGGAGCGTCAACAGCTGATCTTGGGGAATCCAAGATTTCACTGACACCTTCATCTTCCATTGCAGCGATGCCTGGGTCAACCGTCCTGTCTTCCTCTTCAGAGATCTTCAGGTGGGTGTCAGGTGCGTCTTGTTCCCAGGTCTTGCCAAGCGTCTGGGAAGCAATGTGTGGTTCTGCATGGGAGTGAGAGTTCACCGGCTGTGTCTGATTGTCATTCTGAGAAACCGAACCAAAGTCAGGGGTGTTTCTGTCAGCAGGGGAGAGCACTTGCTTAGTGTTCAAGCTGTCCATGGTGCGTGGAGATATTCTGATCAAAGAGCTGGGGCTCACTTTATGGTCTCTTGATTGCACAGAAACCAGAGACTTAGTTCCCTCTTCTGCCACAGCCACTTTCTCTTTTGAGAGACCCTCAGGGCTGACAATATCGGATGCTTTAAAATTGGCCGGCACGGACCCTTCATGGGCAAAGACTCCCTTGTCACCGACAGGCGTCTGTTCACTGAGCAGTTTGGAGCTTTTGTTCTTCAGATACGATGTCAGCATCTTCAAACGATCTCGGCTCGATCCAGGATCGTCAACAGTTGGCGAACTTATCCGTGGAGAATAGATGGGCGACGCTCTGGCAGACTGAGATTTCCGTGGCAGCGTCGCAAAGGCACTGGGATGCTGATGGCGGGGGCGTCTGAACTCATCAAAGTTGAACTTCCGCAGCTTCTCAATGTCCTCCAGTATGGTCTGCAGGTTCTCCCGCCCACTGTCCTTCTTCACCTGGGGAGAGGGGCTGCTGGCAAAGGCCGGCAGTTTAGGCCGTGCCACTTTTGGGGAGAGAACTCCTGCTGATGTGGGGACGGGCGTGGGTGAACTTGGCACAGTGCTCTCCTCCTGATCACCACCTGTGCTGTCTCTTCCTTCCCCTGGCTCCTCCATCCTGCTCCTCTGGCCACCAACTGGACAAAGCTGGGGTGTAAACCTGAAAAAGGCGGGGGAAGGAGGACGCTTTGTTTCTGGGCGCAAGCCCCTCAGGCTTCTTGCTCACTTCATAGTAATGAGGAGTGAAAAAAAAAAGTCCAGATTTCTTTTAATGAGAGAAATCAATCCAAAATCTGAAACTTTGTCATTTCAAAGTACCACAGGGCATGTCAAATGATTCGATACAGGCCTTGAACTCGTCATTTGCAGAGTAACTGACTTAACCCTTGTAACTGCTGTGCAGTAGATGTGTTCAGGTGTTGGAGTTGGGGGCATCAGGATGTCAATCAGTGTCCATGTACTGACGTGTGTGTGATGTCTGAAGGACATGAAGTGTTGATCCACCTGCTGCCACACTGCTCGTCACCATGGACATGTTTCTCTTGGGCCTTGTCTTCTCTCTGGCTCAACACTAGTCTGGGACACTGAAAGCACCAACATAAAATATGTATATATGCACACACACACACACACAAGTAAATATATATAGAGAGAGACAAATATATACATATTTATTTATTCATTTATTTAGGGAGAGAGACAACAATAACTGTAATACTTGAAAAAAAAAATCTTACAGAGCACTGCTTTGCTCAGTGCCAGACTCAGTGCCCTTTGTACCTTTTTATGTCATCAGTCATCTCACACAGGCATTTGCATTCACACTCACCAACATGCTTGAGCCCCCCTCCCTCCTCTTACCCCCAAAGGTTAAAGGTCCCATATCAACGGTGCCCAGGGCTTGTCATAGGAAGGTGAGGACCAATCTTCTCTTTCCGCCGCTTTTAACCCTCCCTGACCAAAGCACGGCGTGCACAACTGGGTGGGGTGAGGAGAATCAATGCACCTTTCCCAAGGACACAGCATCATCAAAATGGGGCCTTCCAACTTCTAAAACCTGCTGGAACCTTGCCCATGACACTGTTGTACCCACTATGTTTCCTTCCAAGGGTGAGCGGAGTGGTGGCCTAGTGGTAATGGGTCCGCTTATGAGTGCACAGGATCAAATCCCACATTCGCCAGTATTTCTCCCCTTCCACTAGACCTTGAGTGGTGCAGTGGTCTGGATGCTAGTCTTCAGAAAGGATGAAGAACCAGGGTCCAGTGTGTAGCATGCACTCAACACATTTAAAGGTACCCACGGCAACAAAATGATTGTCACTGGGAATATTCTGTCAATAAATGCCCTTTGGTAGGAACATAGATACAACTGCAGGTGGAAAAAGAAGAAAAAATCAAGAGTTGTGCTGCACTGTAGCGACATGCTCTCCCTGGGAAGAGTAGCCTGAATAATTGAATTTCGCACAGAGAAATACGTTGTGATAAAAGAGCAATACAATGGAACAATGCACTGAGATGATAAAGCAAAGATAGCATGGTTAATGAGACAATACAAATTACAATATAAAATAAGGCTATCATTCAGCTGGTAGTGAGGTACTTGGGGATGTCACCAATATGCAGATGATGTCATCGTCCATGACGGGCTGCTTAGCTACAAGGTCACAGGTCACAGAGATGACACACTGTGGTCTTTATGCGGCAGGTCTATGTTCTGTCACGTAACAAGACGACTGGCTGCATGTGGTGATCTGGAGGCCCATTAGTATCATGCATCGATGTGTACATGTACTGTTGTGCAAAGAGTTATTTATATACAATCACCAACACACAGTAAACATGTGAATGTGTATGTGCTGATGTGCGTGTGTGTTTGTGGTGTGGTGTGGTACGGTGTGGTGCGGTGCGGTGCGGTGTGGTGTGGTGTGGTGTGGTGCGGTAAGGTGTGTACGTGTGTGTGAAGGGGGAGTGAGCAGGGGGTGTTGTGTGTCTGTGCATGCGAGTTTGTATTTCTAACGTTGAATGTGTGTGTGTGTGTGTGTGTGTGTGTGTTTATAACTATATGCATGCAGAAGATCAAATATAAACTTTTGGCTGATTAATGAAACACGAACACACCCAGAATGCATGTCCTTGAAAATGAGGCACGGCTGCCGACTTGACAGAGTATTAATGATCACGACAAAAAACCCACTCACTACTCAGTAAAGTGTAAAAGATGGCAGCATCTGTCTTCCAGATATAAAATTGTCAGTCTTATCTTTAAAGCTCTCCTGGATTTATTATGCAAAAAAAAAAAAGAAAAAAAAAAGTCAAATCACAAGTGGAAGCACCTTCTGTTATACATGCAACTTCCCCCAACCCATGTTCAGTTGTTAAGAAAAAGAAAAAAAAAGAAAGAAAGAAAAAGCCCGCTCTGTACATGAGTGAAAGTGGGAGCAGCAGCCGATGAGTACAACAGAGGAAATGAGGAAACCAAACGATGCGCATACACAGGAAAGGAAGACATGTGGTGGCAGTTTACACAGTGGCAACACACTATATCCGGGATGAGCAGCCCCAGCTTCTCTCTTCCCACAAGAAATGTAAAGCAAAACACCAATATCTGCTGTGTCTTTAACTCACTCTACACAGACCCCTCGGATGTCCAGTGGGTGTCTCAATAACCCAACCTTTAGCTTCCGTCGTCAGAATTGTGGTATTCTTTGTCAATATTCACCTCTTCAGTATGAGAGCCTTCCACTTGCAATATTTTGATGGTGGTAATTGGGGTGAAACGCTGTTAACGTCTTTTCTTTTGCCGCTCGTATGGAGAGAGTTAACAAAATGACAACATCTGTCTGATAATCCCTCTTAGAACCTCTGAGTGCATTGTGTTGTAAGTATTGCACTATAAAATGTAATGTATTGTACTATAATGTATTGTACTGTACTGTATTGTACTCTAAAGTGTAATGTATTGTATTGTACTATAATGAATTGTATTGCATGCACTCCACTGTATTGTACTAAAATGTAATGTATTGCCCTTGCATTACACTAAAATGTACTGAACTGTGTTGTACCATTTTGTACTATAATGTGTTGTATTGCACTGTATTGTACTATAAATCACTGTGTTGTATTGCACTGTATTGTACTATAAATCAATGTGTTGTATCACACTGTATTGTATTGCACTGTGTTGTACTATAAATCAATGTGTTGTACTGCACTGTATTGTACTGCACTGTATTGTACTATAAATCACTGTATTGTATTGCACTGTATTGTACTATAAATCACTGTATTGTATTGCACTGTATTGTACTATAAATCACTGTATTGTACTATAAATCAATGTGTTGTATTGCACTGTATTGTACTATAATGTGTTGTATTGCACTGTATTGTACTATAAATCAATGTGTTGTATTGCACTGTATTGTACTATAATGTGTTGTACTGCACTGTATTGTACTATAAATCAATGTGTTGTATTGCACTGTATTGTACTATAAATCAATGTGTTGTATTGCACTGTATTGTACTATAAATCAATGTGTTGTATTGCACTGTATTGTACTATAAATCACTGTGTTGTATTGCACTGTATTGTACTATAAATCAATGTGTTGTATTGCACTGTATTGTACTATAAATCAATGTGTTGTATTGCACTGTATTGTACTATAAATCAATGTGTTGTATTGCACTGTATTGTACTATAAATCAATGTATTGTATTGCACTGTATTGTACTATAAATCAATGTGTTGTATTGCACTGTATTGTACTATAAATCAATGTGTTGTATTGCACTGTATTGTACTATAAATCAATGTGTTGTATTGCACTGTATTGTACTATAAATCAATGTGTTGTATTGCACTGTATTGTACTATAAATCAATGTGTTGTATTGCACTGTATTGTATTGCACTGTATTGTACTATAATGTGTTGTATTGCACTGTATTGTACTATAAATCAATGTGTTGTATTGCACTGTATTGTACTATAAATCAATGTGTTGTATTGCACTGTATTGTACTATAAATCACTGTGTTGTATTGCACTGTATTGTACTATAAATCACTGTGTTGTATTGCACTGTGTTGTACTATAATGTGTTGTATTGCACTGTATTGTACTATAAATCAATGTGTTGTATTGCACTGTATAGTACTATAAATCACTGTGTTGTATTGCACTGTATTGTACTATAAATCAATGTGTTGTATTGGACTGTATTGTACTATAAATCACTGTGTTGTATTGCACTGTATTGTACTATAAATCAATGTGTTGTATTGCACTGTATTGTATTATAAATCACTGTATTGTATTGCACTGTATTGTACTATAAATCACTGTGTTGTATTGCACTGTATTGTACTATAAATCAATGTGTTGTATTGCACTGTATTGTACTATAAATCAATGTGTTGTATTGCACTGTATTGTATTGCACTGTATTGTACTATAAATCACTGTGTTGTATTGCATTGTATTGTACTATAAATCAATGTGTTGTATTGCACTGTATTGTACTATAAATCACTGTGTTGTATTGCACTGTATTGTATTGCACTGTATTGTACTATAAATCAATGTGTTGTATTGCACTGTATTGTACTATAAATCACTGTGTTGTATTGCACTGTATTGTACTATAAATCAATGTGTTGTATTGCACTGTATTGTACTATAAATCAATGTGTTGTATTGCACTGTATTGTACTATAAATCACTGTGTTGTATTGCACTGTATTGTACTATAAATCACTGTGTTGTATTGCACTGTATTGTACTATAATGTGTTGTATTGCACTGTATTGTACTATAAATCACTGTGTTGTATTGCACTGTATTGTACTATAAATCACTGTGTTGTATTGCACTGTATTGTACTATAATGTGTTGTATTGCACTGTATTGTACTATAAATCACTGTGTTGTATTGCACTGTATTGTACTATAAATCAATGTATTGTATTATAAATCACTGTATTGTACTATAAATCACTGTATTGTACTATAAATCACTGTATTGTACTATAAATCACTGTATTATATTGCACTGTATTGCATTATAAATCACTGTATTATATTGCACTGTATTGTACTATAAATCAATGTGTTGTATTGCACTGTATTGTACTATAAATCAATGTGTTGTATTGCACTGTATTGTACTATAAATCACTGTGTTGTATTGCACAGTATTGTACTATAATGTGTTGTATTGCACTGTATTGTACTATAAATCAATGTGTTGTATTGCACAGTACTGTATCGCACTTTGTTGTTCTGTACTGCATTGTATCACACTGTATTGTATTGTACTGTATTGTACTATTGTGTATTGTATTGGATTGCACTGCACTCTATTGCACTGTACTATATTGTATTGCACTATATTGTTTTGTAGTTGTACAGTCCTGTTACATACTGCACAGTACTGTGCAATGCTGAACTGTACAGTATTGTATTTTTTTGGTATTATTCTATTGGGGCTGCTCTTCCCAGAGAGAGTGAATCACCATAATGCAGTACAATCCATGTCTTCCTTTTAAACACAAAATATAACCCATCAATGTGGAATTTCAAAACCACCACCACAAAAAAAAAAAGAAAAAAAAGAAGAAAAGATTATTGCCTGGGACTTTCTCTCTCTCTCTTTTTTTTCCACATCTTCTTTTACATGCACATATTTAATGATGTGTACAGGGCCTCTGATTTATTATTTCACCCGTGTGGCCAGCACCCACATCACCACTCTGAAGTCTTTTGAAAGGGCAGGGGGTGGGGGTGGGGGGGCAGGGAGGGGGGTGGGAAAAAATCCCGGTCCATCTGTGCTTCAGACCTGGAAACCTCTCATTTCCTTGAGAAGCGTGGGTACCTGACTGACCTGGCCATCATTCTGCTTTATGTGCAAAACATTGTATTGTATTACATTCTGTCTCTCTTTGGCACCAAGTGGGTTTTCCTACACAGTTTGCCAGAGACAAACACGCTCCACTCCCCTTTTTTTTCTTGTTGTCACAGGTTCTTTTGCGTCTTCCGAGTGCATGCTGCAAACGGGCCTTTAGTTTATCATCTCATCTGAAAGACTAGCACCCAGATCATTACTCAAGGTCTAGTACAGGAGGAAGGAGTAAAGACCCCAGTCCATATATGAGGCTCAAATCCATGGACACTGGCTACCTAGTTTGGTGCATTTCCACTAACCTTCTGTTCCATACTCTGTAATAATAATAATCATAATAATCATAATAATCTTCTTCTTCTTCCTTCATGAGCTGCAACTCCCACATTCACTCGTACGTACCTGAATGGGCTTTTAAGTGTATGACCATTTTTACTCCACCTTGTATGCAGCCATACTCTGTTTCCAGGGGTGATAATAATAATAATAATAATATGGTAACAGAAATAAATAACAACAACAATAATAATACTTATTTACATGTGGAAAACTTCCCATTTAATGAGCTCTAAGCGTCTCACATTAGACAATTCGTATGCAATACGTCAATAGTGTATAATAACATAACACAGAACATGAAAAGACAACATGTGTGTAGATATATATCTAAATACACCAAGACAGTACTACCAATTGCAGATACGGACAATCACATTAAAGGAAAAAAAAGGTGGGGTTGGTGGCAGAAGGCAGACAAACAACTATGATTCATCACATCCAAAGGCCACTTCTAATAGGTGGGTTCTCAATTTTGTTTTGAAAGAGGACAGTGTTGGTACGGTGCTTGATACTGAAACTAGTGAAAGGCCCTTTGGTTACATAATATAATATAGGAAGGGGCGACGGGCGCAATAGCTGAGTGGTTAAAGCATTGGACTATCAATCTGAGGGTCCCGGGTTCGAATCACGGTGACGGCGCCTGATGGGTGAAGGGTGGAGATTTTTACGATCTCCCAGGTCAGCATATGTGCAGACTTGCTAGTGCTTTAACACCATTTGTGTGTATATGCAAGCAGAAGATCAAATACGCACGTTAAAGATCCTGTAATCCATGTCAGCGTTCGGTGGGTTATGGAAACAAGAACATACCCAGCATGCACACCCCTGAAAACGGAGTGTGGCTGCCTACATGGTGGTGTAAAAACGGTCATACACGTAAAAGCCCACTCGTGTGGATACAAGTGAACGCAGAAGAAGAAGAAGAAGGAAGGGGCTCTTCTCCACAAGACCTGAGAGAACAGGGACCTGACAGAAATAAGATGCACAGACACAGAAAAGACAGTCAACATCAATATATCAAAGAAGAATTAAAAACAAAACAAAAAAACCAACAAAAAACAAACAAAAAAACACACAAATAACATAAAAACAAAATTCAGCAGTGATCTGCCAGCCCTGTGCGAGATCTGCTCAGCACTGGACATGATGATCATACCTTAGCTCCAACTGGACATCCAATCAGAAGCCTTTGAACTTGACAGTCATACAGAGTATCAACCAAACCAGTGCTCCCCCCTCTTCCCCCCACACCTCTCCCCCTCCCCTTGAAGTCATCAAGTCAGCTGAAAACAAGGTTACCTGAGGGTGACCTGTGCCTCCCCCCCCCACTTCCTCCTTAGCTGATCAACTGTTTGTCCCTCCCCCTCCCACCAACCCCCTGCTACCCTCCACCTTTTTCTGTGACCCCCACCCAACATTCTTCAAGCAAAGTCACAAGTCAAATTCCATGTGTGTGTGTGTGTGTGTGTGTGTGTGTGTGAATTTTTGACCTTCCTGACCCTCCCTAGGTTAGTGGACAATACTGTGATACAGTGGACAGTATCTCTATCCCCCCCCCTCCCTTCCCCTCCTCAAAGCACCCACACCCAACAGCACCCTATCCCCACCATGAACTGCCCACCCCCACCCCCTGTCCTTTTTCTATCAGTGGAATACAATGTTGTCATCCTGGGTGCTCCGGCGTGAGCCTAGGAGCACCAGCGTGAGCCTAAGAGGAGGACGGGGAGGGAGGGAGAATGGTTGGGGGGTAGATAAAGCGAAAGGGAAAGACAACCTCCGCCACACCCACCCACCCCACTGCCCAACACCCCCACTGTGAACCCACCCTGATAAGTGAAAGTAGTTCAAGTGTGCCCTTGACCAGAGAAAAGACTCTCACTGCGTGCTGATAGTCATCATCAGTGGAATAAGAATGAATGGTGAGGGACTTCGGGAGTTTTCCACCAATACTGATTCTTCTGAATGGCAGTGTGTTTTGGTTTGCTTTGGGCCAGTGAGGGCAGTTGTGTGTGTGTATGTGTGCGTATGTGTGTGTGTGTGTGTATGTGTATATGTGTGTATGTGTATATGTGTGTGTGCGTGTGTGTGTGTGTGTGTGTGCGTGTGTATGTGTGCGTGTGTGAAGGGGTGTGGGGGCAAGGTGGGTGGTGTATGTTAAATTAAATGCAAGTGGGTGCATGGAGGCTTGGGGGAAGGGGCTGAGTGGTGTGTGTGTGTGTGTGTGTGTGTGTGTGTGTGTGCGCAGGTGTGTGTGTGTGTGTGTGTGCGCGCAGGTGTGTGTGTGTGTGTGTGTGTGTGTGTGCGCAGGTGTGTGCGTGTGTGTGTGTGTGTGTGTGTGTGCGTAGGTGTGTGTGTGTGTGTGTGTGTGTGTGTGTGTGTGTGTGTGCGTGCGTGCGTGCGTGCATGTGTGTTGGGTGTGAGTGTGTGTGTGTGTGTGTGTATGTGTGTGTGTATGTGTGTGTGCGTGTGTTGGGTGTTGGGTGTCTGTGTGGGTGTGTTGTGTTGTGTTGTGGTTGTGTGGTGCTGTGTTGTGCTGTGTTGTGTTGTGGTGTGGTGTGTGTGTGTGTGTGCGCGCGTGTGTGTGTTTGTACGATACTGCATGTATGTACTGTGCATAGTGCATGTGTTTGTGTGTGTGTGTGTGTGAGTGTGCACACACACATTACTGGTAATATCTTCTATGCATGGGAACAACACAACATGAAAAATGTCCATGGTCAATCAGTGCAAGCTCACACGAAGAAAGGATGCAATGAAAATGTTTAGTTATCATTAATGTTATCACAGGGAGACACAAACAAAAAAGAAGACAGGATGCTCGTCGCCATGCCAGACCCAGGCAACAGAAGACTACAGGTAAGATCACCCCCAGCCACATGAAAAGG
>NC_134899.1:3321148-3418648 GCF_041734735.1 Babylonia areolata
CCCCTCCTCCTTACCCTGTCCCGAGAGAGAAGGGGACAAGTGTGTGTGTGTGTGTGTGTGTATCGCAAAGCGCTTTCAACCACTGAGAGGGGAAAGACGGGACGGCCAGCTGAAGAAAAGAATGTCTGTGTCTTTTCACTTTCCCCCCCTCCCTCTCCCCGCCCCTCCTCAGCCCCGCTCCAACAGTCCCATTCCCAGTGGCAGTCCCCGCGAGGTGGTCAGTGGGCAACAGGTCGAAGTTGCGGTCCGAGCTTACTTGTTTTGATGCTTTCACAGCCGCACTGAGCTGTTTTTTGTTCCGCCGGGCTGCCGAAAAAATGGGGGATAGACTATTGCTATTATTGAGGTTTGGTAGCCCTGTGTGTGTGTGTGTGTTTGTGTGTGCTGGATAGATAGAGCCGGAAAAGGGTTAGTGCATGCGTGCGCGTTGTGATTGTGGTGCCGTGCATGCGCACGTATGTAGGCACGTGCACGTGAAAAGGAGTGGGGGATCCCGGCGGTGTCATGTGTGTGTGTGTGTGTGTGTGTGTCGGTGTGCATTTTGTGTGTGTGTGTGTGTGTGCGCGCGCGCGCGGGTGCGTCAATATCACTGTGTGCGCGCGCATGCGCACATGTATGTATGTGCGCCGGTGTGTTGTTCGACATAATTCAGTGTTTTTTGGTTTTGTTTTTCAAGTTTTGTTGTTGTTGTTTTTTTTAACATTTTCAACACTTGAACATTTTCTCAATGTACTGTGCTCATCCAGCTGCTGTAAAAAAAAAAAAAAAAAATATATATATATATATATATATATAGATCTATATATATATATATAAAATTTATATGTGTGTCTTTCTTTAATGTGCATTGAGGGTTCTTGTTGTTATGGGCATGGATGGAGGCTATTGGGGAAGTTACTTGTGCCCAGGAAGTACATATATCATTGCCAGTGCCAGTGACCTGTGCAGCCGCTGGCCTCTAAACAGCGAAGTCAGAAGATACCAATCCTCTTCCCTACACATGCAGCGGCCTAAATAAAATCTGTTATTATCATCCCTACTGTATAACCGAGCTCATCAGCTGCACCCGGAGTCGGTTTCAAGGTTCCGCCGGCACACTGAAAACCGTCAAATGACCAACTGAACATTGTTTTCAGAAAGAAAAGAAAGAAAGAAAGAAGAAGAACAAGAAGGAGGAGGAGGAAGAAAAAGAAAGAAGAGCCCGCAGCCTTTAAAACTTCCCTCTTTCCAAACTCAATCTACCTTCCCCCCCCCCCCCCCTGCCCCCCCGCTCTTCCTGGTCTACCGTTTCCTCAGCTTTCCGGAAATTCACACAGCTTGTAGTTTTCACACTGGTCGTTCAGCATTCGCAGTGAATCAGCCTGTCATGCAAGCGTGTACAGTAAAAATGACTTCCAAGTGTGAAAGCACTCTGGTGGTTTCAAGTGTCTCTGGACAATATCAAGCACTACATCAACTGCTTAATGATGATGGGTTGATAATGATGACGATGATAAATGAAGAAAAGAATAAGAAGAGAAAAAGAAAGAAAGAAAGAAAGAAAAGAAAGACAAAAAGACTGAATCATGAAAGAGACATCTGGAGTTTGCTCTCTCTCTCTCTCTCTCTCTCTCTCTCTCTCTCTCTCTCTCTCTCTCTCTCTCTCTGTGTGTGTGTGTGTGTGTGTGTGTGTGTGTGTGTGAAAGATGAAATTATGAAAAAGGCATCTGGAGTTTGTTCCCTCCCTCCCTCCCTCTCTCTCTCTCTCTCTCGATCCGTCATCAGCGGTGACTGTGGTAGGGTTCCTCGCTGGTCAGCATGGTCAAGTGTGCATCTGTCCGGGTGATGATCCTGGCCTGGCACCCCTGCACCACGCACCGCCACGTTCTGTGGTGCTCCTGCGTCTCCTCTGCGCTGTACTTTTGGCCCTGGATGTGGAGAATCCTCCCCTCAGCCAAATATGTCACCTGGCGATAATTACGTACGACACGTGCGGGTGACTGACAGCAACACTGAATGCTTCAGTTTCAGTTTCAAGGGGGTGTCAAAGCGTGCGGGGCTGATTGCTAATACGCTACACCACATCAGCTGAGAAATATTTAAAACAAGAGAGGCAAGGCCTTGAAGACTCACATGTGATAAATTAAGTCCCCTAGCATTAATTACAGAGTAATTTCCCTTTTTTACTATATGCACCAAAACGTTTGCAAAATAAATAAAAATTCCATGCTTAGCAAAAGAAGTTCCTGTTTGAACAAAAAATGATAATAATGACTCCTCTTGTTGTGTCAGAATAAGAGGTCAAAGTGCCAAGTTTAGAGAATACAAAAAATATAAATATAACAGTAAATGCAGTTTGCATATAATTAGGCTTCTTTATTTATTTTTTTGTGCCCATTCCAGAGGTGCAATATTGTTTTAAACAAGATGACTGGAAAGAACTGAATTTTTCCTATTTTTATGCCAAATTTGGTGTCAACTGACAAAGTATTTGCAGAGAAAATGTCAATGTTAAAGTTTACCACGGACACACACACAGACACACGACACACACACACACACACACACACACACACACACACACACACACACACACAACCGAACACCGGGTTAAAACATAGACTCACTTTGTTTACACAAGTGAGTCAAAAAAAGGGGGAAAAAACTGAGCAGATGCCTGACCCATATATAATCCCGACGCGCTGGGCAGGCTTTGAAAGCCTACCCCAGGTTTGTATAAGACAAGAACATAGAAATAATGAAAATCAACAAACAGTTAAGTAGATGAATTGTTAACATAAAAATTAGAGATACACAGAAAAAAGGCTGAATAAACATGAATAAGAAAATAAAATAGGCCACATTCTACACACACACACACACACACACACACAGAGTGGGGGGACAGAGAGAGAGAGAGAGAGAGAGAGAGAGAGAGAGAGAGTGGACGAAAGTGCAGTTTCTGTTTCTCAAGGAGGCGTCACTGCGTTCGGACTCATCCACATACGCTACACCACATCTGCTAGGTAGATGTCTGACCAGCTGCATAACCCAACGCGCTTATTCAGGCCTTGAGTGCATGCTTATGTGTTTTTGTACTAGGTACCTATCAGAGTGGATTTCTTCTACAGAATTTTGCCAGAGGACAGCACTCAGCACAGAACGCCAACTGCGTGCTGCACACGGGACCTCGGTTTATCGTCTCATCCGAATGACTAGACGCTCGGTTTGATTTTCCAGTCAAATTTGGTAGAAAGGGCGAGAGCGGGATTCGAACCCACACCCTCACGGCGGTCTCTATATTGACAGCTGAGACTCGTAATCATTCTGCCACATTTTCCTCTTGTGCAGCCATAACAGACATGGCATACAACTCACCCCCCACCCCTCTCTCTCTCTCTCTCTAATGGATATTTCATAATTGTTTATCCTCATTTTGGCTGAGGACGTTGCACTGTTGACTGAACCAGTCATTGGCCAATAAACACAACTAAATAGTTTATGTTGTGCTGCTAATTCTCTCCACTTGAAGGGACACTTGCTGAAAAGTAATATATATATATATATATATATATATATATATATATATATATATATATATATATATTTGTATTGAGGAATGGTGGATATTTGGGTTCGAGGGAATGGTGGATTATGATGGAGTTGCCATGCCCGTTGTAAATGCATATAAGTCTTGAAAAGACTTTTCAAGCAAAGCAAAACACGCCGTGTTTGCCATAATATGCAACTATCAAGTTTAGGAAATCATTCTTTTGATGTGTATATCAACTTGTTTGACGCTCAAACTCAACCTATTGTACAATACGATGCAGAAATTTTGGGTCTTGACAAAGCTGCAGTCCTTTCTGAGAAAGTTTACTTATTTGCCCCCCAAATATCTTGCAATACTGATCAATGCAAACACCGAATGATCTGATGCATAGTGAGACAAGCAGATACCCAGTGATTTTGAATTCCATGATTAAGTCATTAGGCACTGGCTAGAATCAACACAGATGGAGCAATTGAAATTCCTGAAGAAAGCATGTGACATGTTATTTGACTTGCACGCCAGGGGCAAAGTAAGCCGGGTAACACAAATTAGAGGAAATCTTCACGAACTTTGTTTTGGTTTGTTTGGTTGAATCATGGCGTAGAAGATAATTATTCTCAGATTTATATGTATGGTGTGTACAAGACTGGTTGATTGTAGATGACAAGAGTGGAATTACTGCGTTCATGAAAGTAAGATCAAAACTACAGACATTTTACTATATTAAATTGTTTTTCCAGATACTAATCAATGAATACGGACTGAAATATCTTTACTAATAAATAGTCACAATATTATTCTAGACATGGAATTTCTAATATTCATGTCCATCAATATCGTTATAAACAATACCGAGAAAGCCATGTCATTATGTCTGTTGTGTAAAAACGCAACAGAAAATGAAGTTCATTTTGGGTTTCAATGTCCTGCCCTGACTTATATCAGAGACATGCTTATTCCCTAGAATAATTATCGTGGACAAACATTTACATTCAGACCAATTCTGCTTATGGCATCAACTCAAGAGGATGTTAAAAAGCAGTTTACCTTGCACCGATGTAAAGCCCTAAGTTATGCTTCTGAATGAGCTCTTACCCATTTACAGCCCACCTTACTCTGTTTGATCAAATGACATGCTATGATTTTCACCAATGTTCACCGTGACCTTACACCTTCAAAAGTGGCCGTGGCCTGTCTTGAACAATTTACATATCCGCCTCTCTCTCTCTCTCTCTCTCTCTCTCTCTCTCTCTCTCTCTCTCTCTCTCTTCTCTCTCTGTGAGAGAGAACAGAAGTGGCCTCTAACTGCTGTCTTTGAAGGGTTTACATCGTCCACCATCTTTCTCCACCCACTTTTATTTTTATTTATTTTATTTATTCATTTATTTATTTATTCATTCTTTTGCTATTTGCGGAGTTATTTCAAAATAACGGAAGGACGATATTTGGTCGTCGCGTGCACCCGTTTTCCGCCGCTACCATGTTGTACGAATTGTATGTACATGACTAAATAACTTAACGCATAAATCATCATACACAAATGTCTCTGTACGTGTTCGTAAAGCGCTTAATCGAAGATTATGTGTCAATTACCAAACAAACAAACAAAAACAACCCACCCCCCACCCACCCCACAAAAAGGAAAAAAAAGGAATCCAAAAAGGTGGGCTGGTGACTGTGTTTCCCTTTCATGTCGGAGATGACGATGTTTTTGCCCGGGGTGAAGGGTGGCAAGGGGGTGCAGAAGGTGACCGGACACCCAGACAACTTGTGCTGAATGCACTGCCACACCTGCCTCCCTCCTGACCGTGCGGACGAGCAGAACCGGAAGCCATCCACCTTCAGTCCCACGTGGTCGTCTAGGGTTGCGTACTCCTGCACCTCACTGCAGAAAGACATCCAGGGAAAAACAAAAACATCCAGGGGAAAACAAAAACATCCAGGGAAAATCAAAAACATCCAGGGAAAATCAAAAACATCCAGGGAAAAACAAACACATCCCAGAGGGAAAATCAAAAACATCCAGGGAAAAACAAACACATCCAGGGAAAATCAAAAACATCCAGGGAAAAACAAAAACATCCAGGGGAAAACAAAAACATCCAGGGAAAATCAAAAACATCCAGGGAAAAACAAACACATCCAGGGAAAAACAAACACATCCAGGGAAAATCAAAAACATCCAGGGAAAAACAAACACATCCAGGGAAAAATAAACACATCCAGGGAAAATCAAAAACATCCAGGGAAAAACAAACACATCCAGGGAAAATCAAAAACATCCAGGGAAAAACAAACACATCCAGGGAAAAACAAAAACATCCAGGGAAAATCAAACACATCCAGGGAAAATCAAACACATCCACGGAAAAACAAACACATCCAGGGAAAAACAAAAACATCAAAGGAAAATCAAAAACATCCAGGGAAAAACAAAAACATCCAGGGAAAATCAAAAACATCCAGGGAAAAACAAAAACATCCAGGGAAAATCAAAAACATCCAGGGAAAATCAAAAACATCCAGGGAAAATCAAAAACATCCAGGGAAAATCAAAAACATCCAGGGAAAATCAAAAACATCCAGGGAAAAACAAACACATCCAGGGAAAATCAAAAACAAACAACAACAACACTGAACAAAAGCTGAAAAAACTCCTCCACATTAAGGTTTAAAAAGTTAAAAGGTCTCACAGCCTTACACAGCCGTCAGGGCAGGATCTATTTTTTCTCAGCGTGGGCTGTCAGTCCCACGTTCACTCGCATGGACGAATGGGCTTTTACGTGTATGACCATTTGTACCGCCATATGGGCAGTAATACTCCGTTTTCGGGGGTGGGTGGGTGCATGCCGGGTATGTTCTTGTTTCCATAACCCACAGGCCGATTGCTGACATGTATTACGGGATCTTTAACGTGCGAATTTCATCTTCTGCATGGGCATACGTACGAAGGGGGTTCAGGCACTAGCAGGTATGCACATCTGTTGACCTGGGAGATCGGGAAAAAAACCCTCCCCCCTTTAACCACCAGGCGCTGTGACGGGGATTCGAAGCCCGGACCCTCATGTTGAAAGTCCAACGCTTTAACCACTCAGCTGGTGCGCCCGTCGTCCAGGCAGTGAATTAGTATCCACTGTGTCGAAAACAAACTATATCTTATGTCATGTGTAGTCACCGTACGGCACTCTAAATGCATACCTACAAAATATGCCAAGGTTGATGGCCAGCCACAACACCAATCACTGCTGATATAACTGTCTTTGGACTGAAGCCATAGAAACTGTACAGCAGTTCTCCTATTGGTGATCCTTCATTAGCAAAGAAGAGTCCAAACCAGAAAATTAATCCTCTCAAGAGTAGCAATAACACCAGCACTGTCCGGAAAGAAACCTACATGAAAGGACGGAAAACATCTCCATGAAATACAAGGTCAGACTCCTGTTCCATCTCCTTGTTGCATACTACTAGACACGGACCCTCAAGGCAGATTTGGAAAGAGGACCCAAGCCACAGAAATGCCGTGTTAACGCAAGATACTAAACATCACATACACTGATCATACCAATGAACAAGAACGCCAAGCCATCGAACAGCTCCGCACTGGACCTTTTCCCCCCACCATAATGCGGTCAGCCTGTCACATTCAAACCGAATATCAAGACATATACGTACGTCCGACCAGCACAGCCCTAACCTTCGGTTCCCGGAACTGAGGAGCAGTTCTGTCCCGCAACACAAACTGGTGACTGTAGGTTGAATTTTTCATTTTCGCATTTGAATGATATTCAAAAACAAATAATCAGGTTCAGGTTCAGGTTAGGGGCGATGCCAAACATCGTAGCCTTGCGCCTTTATATGCCCGGTCGGTTTTCCTTGTGTTTTTTGGCTAAGTTGTTACTTTTTTGGTCAGGTACTCCCAAGCCCAGGCTTACCTTTCACATCAAAGTCAAACATTGTTTTCTTTATGATATCGTGGTCATCAATAATCTTTTGAAAGGCATTCATCTATGGTGCATGTTTGATTTCTGGGGTTAGTCTATTCCAACTGTTAGTTACTCTAACTAAAAACATATTTTCTAATGTTGCTACTATAATGCTGCTTCTGAATTTTGTCGGTACTGTTATGGGTGACAATGTTAGTTTATGGATTAATAAAGAAACATGCTTTGTCAATGTCATCAACATTGTTATATATTTTATACGCATCTGAGATGCTTACATACTGGTTTCTGTCATGTAAAAGTCTTCTATCCGACCAAGTAAATTACCTCTTACATCATAGCCCTTCATTTTGTGTATCAGTCGTTTATGTGGAACCTTATCAAAGGCCTTTTGAAGGTCTAGGTATACAATGTCAATAGGCGTATTGATGTTTATCATAATCATTCAGTCTTGAATAGTATTTAATAATTGTGTAACACAAGACCTTTCAGATGTAAATCCACACTGGCAATTTGATAAAAGATTATTCTCAATTAAAAGCTTATTCAGCCTATCTCTGATAATACCTTCGCAAGTTTTACATACCACAGATGTAAGACTAACTGGTCTGTAGTTACTTGGTTCGTTCTTATTACATTTTTTGCAAAATAGGTTTGACCTCTGCTAGTTTCCAGCTGTCTGGTACCTTTCCTTCCTTCAAACTTTAATCAAAATAAGAATTTCAAAGGGAAAGAAAGAGCATCCCTTGTCTGCTTTGAAACCCTGGGGTGTACTCCATCTGGACCTGGTGACTTAGAGACGTTTAAACAAGCCATAATATGAATTAAATAGATGCACGCCTGAAGAACATGTGCTTCGTAAAAGGTGAGTCGTTAATTTAACAAGAGAAACAACTGATAATGGATGTAAAAACATCAATTTTTCCAGTGAGTGTTGATGATACTTTCATATAAACAGACAAGGCATTCTGTTTCGGGTCCACGACTGATCAGTTTGTTGGTCATTCTTGTCGCCAACAGAGGGGAGTTTGCCGTTAGATTTTGTGTATGTGAATCCGCCTTGCCGTTGCCTGACTGTTAGAACCGTGCAGTGGATGGAGGGTGGCACATGGTGAGGTCATCGACCAAACTCAGCACTTTCAGTTTCTCAAGGAGGCGAGGCATCACTGCGTTCGGACTAATCCATAATACACTCCACCATGCACATTTCTTCCCTTCCACTCGCTCTGTGACTGAGTGAACAACATGCCTTGTTGTGAACACGGCTCGTTCCGTATTGAGGGAAACAATTGTGGATATCGCCCTCCACCACATCTAGATACTTGCCAGATGCCTGACCAGCAGCATAACCCAACGCGCTCAGTCTGGCCTTGAGTACGTGCATATAACATCTTTGCGAGTGGACTTCTAGAATTTTGCCTGAGGACAACACTCCGGCATTACATGGGTTTCTTTTTTAGTGCGTCAAGTGCGTGCTGCACCCGATACCTCGGTTTTACCGTCTCATCCAAATGACTAGACGCTGTTTGATTTTCCAGTCGAACTTGGGGAGAAAGGGTGAGAGCGGGATTTGAACCCAGACCCTCACGGACTCTGGCATCATTGGCAGATGAGCGTCTTAACCATTGTGCCACCTTCCCCCAACTAAACAGCTTAAAGACAATGCTACAATTAATTGAGGTGTAACCTTACCTCATTTTTGCCGAAAATGAATGTCTTGTACAAAAACAATATTTTCTTCTTCACTGACCACGATGTCCGCGCGAAGAAAAATAGTTTGTCAGTGAACAAACATCAACAGACGATGAGTGAAGACAACTTATGGACAGTGTGAGAGCAACTCAACACGAGTTCAGTTCATCCACCGATGGTCACGTGCAGTTCGAGTTTCTCCTGCTGTCGCAGCTCAGCCAAGCTGCTGATAGTGACTGAAACATGATCACCCACAAATATGGTTTTTTGTTTCATTTCAACAATTGTCAATCTTTATTGTTGCCGGAAACAACCTTATATATATAGCTTGTAATGGTATGGCTGTGTGTGTGTGTATGTGTGTGTGTGTGTGTGTGTGTGTGTGTAGCAACTCTGTTGCCGCTGAATTCAGTCAAATTATTGACTTTGGATGGAACGGACGTGTGTGTGTGTGTGTGTGTGTGTGTGTGTGTGTGTGTGTGCGCGCGTATATGTTTGTGTGTGCGTTCTAGCGTGCGTGCCTGTGTGCGTGTGTGTGTGCATGAGTGACAATGTAATGAACATCACGGAAGTGACTCGGCAGCAGAGCAGGCTGTCTTGCAGTTCGTGACCTCATCATATCGACAACTGCCAGAAAACTGCTGGCGTTGGGGGGTGGAGGGGGTGTATGCCAGAACAAATGATGAATGGGTCGGGGAGCATGATTTTAAAATACTCAGTTAAAAGTATTGATGCGAAACGTCAGTAACACGTGTGAAGAAAAACAACACACACACACAAACAAAGCCCTAAACAAACAACAGCAATAAACAACAAAACAAATAAACAAACAACAACAACAAAGAACGAACAAACAAAAAACAACAAACAAATCAACAACAACCAAAAAACAAAAATAAAAACAAAACAAAACGGACGGAAAGAAAAGGATTTTCTCTGAAAATCAACTTCGATAGTTAAATAAATATTCGTGCAGAAATGAGAAAGGAATCAAACAAGAAAGAAAGAAAGGAAGGAAGGAAGAAATAAAAGGGTGGCAATGTACGACGGCGACTGAAGCGCTCTCCCGGAGGACAGAAGCCCAATTTCATACACAGGAATGTGTCTTGACCAAAAGGAAATAGCAGCCCAATTCCATACACAGGAATGTGTCGTGACCAAAAGGAAATAGCAGCCCAATTCCACACACAGGAATGTGTCGTGACCAAAAGGAAATAGCAGACCAATTCAATACACAGGAATGTGTCGTGACCAAAAGGAAATAGCAGACCAATTCAATACACAGGAATGTGTCGTGACCAATAGGAAATAGCAGCCCAATTCCATACACAGGAATGTGTCGTGACCAATAGGAAATAGCAGCCCAATTCCATACACAGGAATGTGTCTTGACCAAAAGGAAATAGCAGCCCAATTCCATACACAGGAATGTGTCGTGACCAAAAGGAAATAGCAGCCTAATTCCATACACAGGAATGTGTCGTGACCAAAAGGAAATAGCAGCCTAATTCCATACACAGGAATGTGTCGTGACCAAAAGGAAATAGCAGCCTAATTCCATACACAGGAATGTGTCGTGACCAAAAGGAAATAGCAGACCAATTCCATACACAGGAATGTGTCGTGACCAAAAGGAAATAGCAGCCTAATTCAATACACAGGAATGTGTCGTGACCAAAAGGAAATAGCAGACCAATTCCATACACAGGAATGTGTCGTGACCAAAAGGAAATAGCAGACCAATTCCATACACAGGAATGTGTCGTGACCAAAAGGAAATAGCAGCCTAATTCAATACACAGGAATGTGTCGTGACCAAAAGGAAATAGCAGACCAATTCCATACACAGGAATGTGTCGTGACCAAAAGGAAATAGCAGACCAATTCAATACACAGGAATGTGTCGTGACCAAAAGGAAATAGCAGCCCAATTCCATACACAGGAATGTGTCGTGACCAAAAGGAAATAGCAGCCCAATTCCACACACAGGAATGTGTCGTGACCAACAGGAAATAGCTGCCCAATTCCATACACAGGAATGTGTCGTGACCAAAAGGAAATAGCTGCCCAATTCCATGCACAGGAATCTGTCGTGACCAACAGGAAATAGTGGCTCGATTTTCATAGGAATCCGATGTGACAAAAAGTAAAATAGCAACACATTTTCTTTTTCTTGAAATCATGAAAATGAAACAGCTTATGACATTGAACTCTATCCGTGCCTCTTGTCTCCCACAAACACTGGCACACAGAGAAACACACTAACAAAAAGAGATTATCAAAATGAAAAATTATTCATTTTTGAGCGTAGAAGAAAAGCAGGTGCATGCTTTTCCCCAGTCATTCCCCTTAATAAATTATACATGGCAAAATCTTGTCACATTTGAAGTGAACCACGCACATCCTCACACACGCGTGTACAAGCATGTGAGTGCATGCTGACCACACCACCACCGGTACATAAAAGTGGAGTGATGGCCTATAGGTAACCCGTCCACCAAGGAAGCGAGAGAATCTGAGCGCGCTGGTTCTAATTTCCCCCTCCACTAGACCTTGAGTGGTGGTCTAGACGCTAGTCATTCGGAAGAGATGATAAACCGAGGTCCCATGTGCAGCATGCACTTAGCGCACGTAAAAGAACCCACGGCAACAAAAGGGTTGTTCCTGGCAAAAATCTGTAGAAAAATCCACTTCGATGGGAAAAACAAATAAAACTGCACGCATGAAAAAAAAAGAAAAAAAGGTGGCACTGTAGTGAAGTGACGTGCTCTCTCTGGGGAGAGCTGCCTGAATTTCACACAGAGATATCTGTTGTGACAAAAAGAGAAATCCAACACAATACAATACATTGGCACCTGCAAACCTAACAGTTGACCCCTTCACTGCTGCAGACAAGTATGCACGTCAGTGAAGGGCTGTCACCTCAATGAGATAAGAGAGCTTACAGATCAGGATGTCAGTGAAGGGCTGTCACCTCAATGAGGTAAGACAGAGCTTTCAGATCAGGATGTCCGTGAAGGGCTGTCACCTCAATGAGGTAAGACAGAGCTTTCAGATCAGGATGTCCGTGAAGGGCTGTCACCTCAATGAGGTAAGACAGAGCTTTCAGATCAGGATGTCAGTGAAGGGCTGTCACCTCAATGAGGTAAGACAGAGCTTACAGATCAGGATGTCCGTGAAGGGCTGTCACCTCAATGAGGTAAGACAGAGCTTACAGATCAGGATGTCAGTGAAGGGCTGTCACCTGAATGAGGTAAGACAGAGCTTACAGATCAGGATGTCCGTGAAGGGCTGTCACCTCAATGAGGTAAGACAGAGCTTACAGATCAGGATGTCAGTGAAGGGCTGTCACCTCAATGAGGTAAGACAGAGCTTACAGATCAGGATGTCCGTGAAGGGCTGTCACCTCAATGAGGTAAGACAGAGCTTACAGATCAGGATGTCAGTGAAGGGCTGTCACCTCAATGAGGTAAGACAGAGCTTACAGATCAGGATGTCCGTGAAGGGCTGTCACCTCAATGAGGTAAGACAGAGCTTACAGATCAGGATGTCAGTGAAGGGCTGTCACCTCAATGAGGTAAGACAGAGCTTACAGATCAGGATGTCAGTGAAGGGCTGTCACCTCAATGAGGTAAGACAGAGCTTACAGATCAGGATGTCCGTGAAGGGCTGTCACCTGAATGAGGTAAGACAGAGCTTACAGATCAGGATGTCCGTGAAGGGCTGTCACCTCAATGAGGTAAGACAGAGCTTACAGATCAGGATGTCAGTGAAGGGCTGTCACCTCAATGAGGTAAGACAGAGCTTACAGATCAGGATGTCCGTGAAGGGCTGTCACCTCAATGAGGTAAGACAGAGCTTTCAGATCAGGATGTCCGTGAAGGGCTGTCACCTCAATGAGGTAAGACAGAGCTTACAGATCAGGATGTCCGTGAAGGGCTGTCATCTGAATGAGATAACAGAGCTTACAGGTCAGGATGTCCGTGAAGGGTTGTCACCTCAGTGAGACAGGACAGAGCTTACAGATCAGGATGTCCGTGAAGGGCTGTCACCTCAATGAGGTAAGACAGAGCTTACAGGTCAGGATGTCCGTGAAGGGCTGTCACCTCAATGAGGTAAGACAGAGCTTACAGATCAGGATGTCAGTGAAGGGCTGTCACCTCAATGAGGTAAGACAGAGCTTACAGATCAGGATGTCCGTGAAGGGCTGTCACCTCAATGAGGTAAGACAGAGCTTACAGATCAGGATGTCCGTGAAGGGCTGTCACCTCAATGAGGTAAGACAGAGCTTACAGGTCAGGATGTCCGTGAAGGGCTGTCACCTGAATGAGGTAAGACAGAGCTTACAGGTCAGGATGTCCGTGAAGGGCTGTCACCTGAATGAGGTAAGACAGAGCTTACAGGTCAGGATGTCCGTGAAGGGCTGTCACCTCAGTGAGACAGGACAGAGCTTACATGTCAGTGAAGGGCTGTCACCTCACAGAGATGTGTTTGATGGTGAAAACAGTTCTTCGGCATATATACATTTATTAGTTCTCTTATATGCACATGACACGATTCTTTTATCAGATTCGAAACAGGGTTTACAAAAAGCATTAGATGCCTTATTACAGTATTGTGTTGAAACTTGAAGTCAAAGTCTCAAAAACCAAAAATTAATTGCAATCTTCAATTCCAAACAGAACACAATCTGTTTAAAAATTTTAATTCGGTTTAGAAACAATAGATGTGGTCAATGCATTTGCGTACCTTGGAACAGAATTCAGCAGGTCTGGAACATGGGGCAATGTTTTCGTTGTTACAAACTGCAAGAAAGCAGGAACTATCCTTACACGTTGTTTTAGACACGTGTCAGAAAATGGTTATACCAGTTCTGTTGTATGGGTGTGAAATATGAGGACATGAGAGTCTTAATGTGTTAGAAAAACTGCAAATGAAATTTCTGAAACACTTTTCCATCTACACCGAAACACCATGTCAAATATGCTACTTGGAGAAATAGGTATATTCCCCATTTCAGTTCTTGTAAATTGTAGAATGGTGCCTGTTTGGTCAGGATTAATTGACGATGCAACTGATAAATTATCATGTAAAACATATTCTGCTTTATATAGATTATTTTCATATACAGATTTCCCATCAAAGTGGCTAAACTTCATCAAGAATATTTTGATTAACAGCGGTTATGACTGTCTGATTTTCACATACATTCCATAGTAAGGATTTCTCTTGTCAAAATATCATGTAAAGTCTAAAAGATATGTATGTTCAGTCATGGAGAAAATCGCTCGAAGACAGTACTATATGTCTGTTCTATAGGAGCATCAAACTCAAATTTTGTCAAGAAAAATTTATCTCACAACTTCCAAATACTTACATATATATAATATTAATCAAGTTTCATTGCAGTAACCATAAACTGCAGATCGAAATAGGAAGAAGAGAACAGAATTTGCAAGGAATGTAATATGGGTACTGTTGGGGATGAATATAATTTTGTTTTAGAATGTCCCAAAAATACTTTATTTCGAAATGAACTGTTACCACATAAATATAAATCATGTATGTCAATGTTCGGTTTATGCATTCAGTGCTGGGAAGAAAACACAACTTAATCTAAGTAAATTCATAAAACTTGGAAAGGGTGTGTAACTTTTGTTACATCTAAAACATACTTGTCAGTATGTTTAAATTTGATTTGTTGCAAATCATTATCATTAGTGCGCATGTGCGTGTGTGCGTGGAGACACCGTTGGACTGAAGTTGTGATTCAATGAGTGTGTATTGTTCTTGTATGTTAGGGGGGTGCACAGGAGGGGTAGTACCTCTAGAGGGGGGGCTTGTCACGCTCTTCCGGGAGTGGTTCGTCCTCTATTGGTCCCCACCGGCACCCAGCTCTCACCTATGGGTCCTAGAAGCTGCTAGCATGTGGCAGCGCCCAACCCCCGGGCAACGGCTTTGACAGGTTGGCTAAACTAGGTGACTGTAGCCGACGGGTCTCAAACCCTCGGTGAGTTGGGGCTTGTCTACCCAAGCATGTGAAGACTGGATCCGGCGGACTCTGCAGAAGAAACCTTCATGGTTCAACGGAGAGGAAGGCGGTTGCAGCAGAGCACTGTGGAGTGCTGAGGGCAGGATAAGGCACATAGGACATCCTGGTCATCCACTGCATCCGTTTCCATCTCCAGTCGTCTTGACCTCGTCTTGCCACTGGATACAGACGGTCTCGGACAAGAGAGTGAGGTCGACGGTGCGCAACTCCTCCTCACTATAAACAAAGTCATCGCGCAAGTCATCAGTCATCCTTCATCCCATACCATCATTTTCCTCAAGCCCTGTGGCGACAGGCGAGCGACGAAGCAACAGGTGTGGGTACACTGGCAGTCGGAGCTGCGGACCTGCACATGGGCGTTTTTCACCGACTGGAGCAGCGGTGGAGATCGGCAGCCCCCTGAGCGACTGAGCAGCCCTCTTCAGGACAGCACTGCTCACCTCCATGGCATGAGGAAGGGGCTAGAAAAGGTGCGCTAAACATTGCCTGCTCCACACCACCCTAGTCAGCATACCGCGGCTGACGGGGACCCTACTCAAGTGGTCGACACACAAATGAAAGAAAGAAGAAAGCAAGGAGCACCCCATTGACCATTGCCACATGGAATGTGCCTACGCTTCTGGACAGAGACAAGCCCTTTTCACCTAGACTTTTGGAAAAATCATTTGAAGATGATCTTGGTAATTTTGTACTGCTGTTAAAAATTTCTGAAAGTTTGATTTGCAGTCCAGTTGGACATTTGACAGGCTCAATAGCTGAATGGTTAAAGCGTTGGGCTTTTAATCTGAGGGTCCCAGGTTCGAATCTTGGTGACGGCACCTGATAGCTAAAGAGTGGAGATTTTTTCCAATTTCCCTGGTCAATATATGTGCAGACCTGATAGTGCCTGAACCTCCTTTGTGCGTATAGCACGCAGAAGATCAAATACACATGTTAAAGATCTTGTAATCCATGTCAACGTTTCATGGCTTAAGGAAACAAGAACATACCAAGCATGCAACCCCCCCCCCTCCGAAAACAGAGCATGGCTGCCTACATGGCCGGGTAAATAGACAAAACGGTCATATGCATAAAATGTTACATGTCTGTCTGAGTGTGTATGAGTGCATGCCTGAAATCTAATTGAATGACACAGGAAATGAATGATGAGAGCCCAGTGGCAGCCGTCAGTCAGCTCTACCCAGGTAGGCAGCGTGTCGTGCAAATGACCCTGTGTTTGTAGAGTACTTAGAGCTTGGTCTCCGATAGGATAGGCGCTATATAATCCATATCAATCAATTAAAAAAAAAGTTTATATTTAATAACTTTGTTCATGGTTCTTGCTCCTTTGTACATTTTTTTGGTTGGTTTGTCTAAAATCACATTATATGGATAGACCTCAAACTGAAAAAAACACTTGTACACAAACACTATCTATACGCATGCACACTACATGTACACATGCATGCACGCACACAGACACAAACACACACACACACACATCCACAAACACACACACACATACAAAGACACACTCACACACTGTTTCCAAATAATTTTCAATCCTATCACTTGGCACTTGCAGAACAGTATGTTTCAATCACCAAACCACGGACACTGAAAAAAACAGTTCAAGAAATATGGCACTTTTGCTGATTCAACATCCGCAATATAAGTCTGAAATCAAAGTCACAAGTTCAGTAAATACAAAATGTGGCACTGTTGCGTAGACAACAGAGTGTTTCAATCAACGAAACACAGGTAACTGAAACAAAAGCGGAATGAACCTTTCCACTTATTACAAACAAATAAAAGAAAAACACACACTGTAATTATACATGTAGTCCGATAAAGTCACACTGACAAATTAAATATAAAGCCGGGCGAAACAACCAACAGACAATCTCAAATTCACACAACACAAAAAGTTCAAGTTACTAACAGGATTAGTACTCCAAGTACAAGACGACATAATTGTACATCAGAACACACACACACACACACACACACACACACACACACACACACACACCAATAAGGAATAACATTAAAAGTTACAACACAGAGATCAAACTCTGAACGATCATCTGATTGTCCTGTCACTATGTTTGTGCACTGAAGGAATGCCACTTGTGACACAAATCTATCTTTCAGTCTATACAACAATATTTCTCCATGCATGGCACAGATATGTCTTTCAACCTATTTTACAATCTATCTCCACGTATGACACAAATCTATCTTTCAGCTTATATAACATTTTATCTCCATATTGGGCACAAATCTATCTTTCAGCTTATATAACATTTTATCTCCATATATGGCACAAATCTATCTTTCAGTCTGTATAACAGTCCATCTCAACATAGAGCACAGATCTATTATTAAGGCAATACAACAGTCTATCTGTACAAATGGTACAGAGGTATAATTCAGCCAACATAACGGACTATCTTTATGTATGGCAAAGATCTATCTTTCAGTCTATACAACAGTCCATCTCCACATATAACACAGATCTAGCATTCTATCTTAAGAAAACTGAACTGAATTGTATGGATGACACACACCTATCCTTCAGTGTTCATAACATTCTTTCTATCTTTATTTTTGACATGTCTATCTTTCAGTCTATTCAACAGCCTATCTTGATCTTTCAGTCAATATAACAGTCTATGTTTGGCAAATATTATCTCTAAGTTTACACAGCAGCCCACCTTGAAGTACAGCACTTGGATCAGCAGAACACAATGACTGATCCACCCGAAAGTCTCTGTGAATGCTATACAAGTACAGTTTGCTGTTCAACAATGTAGAATACCTTTGAAGTACAAATAAATCATGACAAAAGGAGGAGTTTGTATTATACTCCATGTCTGGTGTTACATATACTTACCACGTCAAACTGATGCAAACTAGGCCTATCGGTTTGCTCTGCTTGGCCAAATTTCGCGCAGCTAACAGTGAAAAGACGGGCCCGCCCGCTCTCAGCCAATCAAACGCCTCTAAAAGCTATAAGCGCTGAATCATTCCTTTGGCCAAGGCTCTCCACGCCATCTTGTCAGGTTTACGCTCTGTCTCGTCTTACGCTTTTTTTGAAATATCTTAGAAGTATGATTAGTTATGGCATAAAAGAAAATCAGACGAGTTTGATCAATGAATCACTGATGATAAAAAATCAGAGGAACTTAGCAGACCTGATCAATATTTGAAGACAGCAGATGCTGTGATCTCCAATTTTTTGTGTTCCATGCTTGAGGGGAAAAATGTTGGTGCATTTATTATAACACTATATAATGTTGAATGCACCTTGTCAAAAAGGCGGATAGTAGTTTGCACAGGACAGGAATGTCAGACCCCTGCCGGAGTCTGCACTAGTTGGGTCACGGGAAAGAATGTGTAATTAAATGCACCTTGTCAAAATGCCCACCTTTACTGTAACTGCTGTGCACTGCCAGGCATATTTTGTCTTTGACACCTTTGTGTCTATGTTGTCGTCACACACACTGTGTTCATTACATTGTTCATTTTGCTCTGAAACCCCTCGGGCTTGAAGCATGGTTAAGACTGTGTGGATTCTTGTGATGACAGCATCCGGAATGTACATAGAAGAGAACACCAGCAATGGCCCGTGCCTGGACCAAAGTTAACGCAGGATAATCACTGTTCTGGATGCTTTGACGTGGCCATTAAACATGATTCTAGACATGTATGATGAATACAAGTTCATGCAAAACTTTGTTGTCACAAATCATGCAAAAACTTTACGTCATCACAAATAAGGCATTCTGGTGAATGAAGGATAATCACTTTTTTGGATGCGCTGACGTGGCCATTAACACATGATTGTAGACATGGATGATGAATTCTGGCTGATGCAAAAACTTTATGTTATCACAATTCATGCAAAGACTTTACATCATCACAGATCTGGTGTGTGGCCTCCTGACCCCGCACTGAGACATCCCCCTGGGCTGCCCACACTGAGACATCCCCTTGGGCTGCCTGCACTGAGACATCTCCCTGGGCTGCCTGCACTGAGACATCTCCCTGGGCTGCCTGCACTGAGACATCTCCCTGGGCTGCCTGCACTGAGACATCTCCCTGGGCTGCCTGCACTGAGACACACCCCTGGGCTGCCTGCACTGGGCTGCCTGCACTGAGACATCTCCCTGGGCTGCCTGCACTGAGACATCTCCCTGGGCTGCCTGCACTGAGACTGCAGCAAACGAAGAACCTGAGTATGGCGGTGTATGGAGGACTTGAACCTGGGTGTGTTGGTGTTTGGAGGACTTGAACCTGGGTGTGGCGGTGTATGGAGGACTTGAACCTGGGTGTGGCGGTGTATGGAGGACTTGAACCTGGGTGTGTTGGTGTATGGAGGACTTGAACCTGGGTGTGGCGGTGACTTGAACCTGGGTGTGGCGGTGTATGGGGGCTCAGGGGCTGAGCGGTGTGGGGACAGTGCCACTGACATGGCACAAATGGTGGGGCAGCAACAACAGCAACAAAAAAAGGTCCCCTGAAAAACAAGAAAACCTTTGTGAGAAATTTCGACAAATATACTACCATATAACCTGGAATCAGCAGCACATGTCTTCAGGGTAAACACACTCTAAAATATGCTTTCATAAACACGCACTCACACACACAGTTACACGCACAGTTACACACACACACACACATGCAGAATTGCACAAGAGTAACACACACACAGTGATTTTCACGCACACAGTCTCACAATTACACACACAGTCTAACACACACACTCACACACACATTCATCATCATAATTATGAACATTTACGTCTAATCTTGAAAATAAGCCCTAGGCATTTACAAATAGAACACACACATAAATATCAAAAAGGAAAAATTGAACATAAGATACCAAACATTATCAAAAACTATTCACCCCGCCTCCCCCCCTGCACACACACACACACAACTACAACACACACACAAGCACATGCACACAATCATAAATAGTACACAATTAAAAATACAACCAACAAATTCTGAAACTCTCAAACTCACTCACTTACTAATGGTCATTTTAGTTTATACTGGAAAGGGATGAGCGGTTGAGAATTATTCAGGAGGGGAAAAGGTGGGTCTCCAGACTGGATTTGAAAGATTGCAGTGAAAATGAGTGACAGAGTGGCTGAGGAAGTTGATTCCAAGGAAGTTGGTACGATAAACGACGTTGGCCATACGTTTTGGTTTGAACCGACGGGTGCAATAGCCGAGTGGTTAAAGCGTTGGACTGTCAATCTGAGGGTCCCGGGTTCGAATCACGGTGACGGCGCCTGGTGGGTAAAGGGTGGAGATTTTTACGATCTCCCAGGTCAACATATGTGCAGACCTACTAATGCCTGAACCCCCTTCGTGTGTATATGCAAGCAGAAGATCAAATACGTACGTTAAAGATCCTGTAATCCATGTCAGCGTTCGGTGGGTTATGGAAACAAGAACATATCCAGCATGCACACCCCCGAAAACGGAGTATGGCTGCCTACATGGTGGGGTAAAAACGGTCATACACGTAAAAGCCCACTCGTGTGCATACGAGTGAACGCAAAAGAAGAAGAAGAAGGTTTGAACTGGAGAGATCCTAAGCAGGCAGGTGCCAGAAGAAGAGTGGAGTTGGCGTGAGGGCGTGGAAGGATAACAAGATCAGAAAGATACTGTGGACCAGTAACCTCCATGGACTTGAAACAAAGAGAAATGACTTTATGAATAATTCTTTCTTGTACTTGGATCCAGTGTAAAGCATGAAGGAGAGGAGAGACACACATACAGAGTTACACAAACACATACACAGCTACACACACACACACACACACACACACCCTGTGATGGTTTTAAGTGTCTATCAAGCTGCGCGGTTCAATCACTTGACACCAGCTTCTCAGCAACTTCCAGTGACCGCAAATCCTCCTCGGATAAAACTGAAACACAGGTGTGTTCACAACGTTCACATTTCATCATCTGGTAAAACTGAAACACAGGTGTGTTCACAACGTTCACATTTCATCATCTGGTAAAACTGAAACACAGGTGTGTTCACAACGTTCACATTTCATCATCAGGTAAAACTGTAATAAAGTACATTAACAAAGTTCACATTTCTTCCTCAGGTAAAACTGTAATACAGTACATTACAAAGTTCACATTTCTTCCTCAGGTAAAACTGTAATACAGTACATTAACAAAGTTCACATTTCTTCCTCAGGTAAAACTGTAATACAGTACATTAACAAAGTTCACATTTCTTCCTCAGGTAAAACTGTAATAACAAAGTTCACATTTCTTCCTCAGGTAAAACTGTAATACAGTACATTACAAAGTTCACATTTCTTCCTCAGGTAAAACTGTAATACAGTACATTACAAAGTTCACATTTCTTCCTCAGGTAAAACTGTAATACAGTACATTACAAAGTTCACATTTCTTCCTCAGGTAAAACTGAAACACAGGTACATTCACAGTTCACATTTCTTCCTCAGGTAAAACTGAAACACAGGTACATTCACAACGTTCATATTTGTTTTGTCCGTCATAAAATGATAGTTCTTCAAGTGAAAGTAAGCCCACATTAATCATTAATTATCCCCTTCCCGGGCTCAGTATGAGAGACACAGAGTGGTGGAAAAACAGGCCCAAATGACCAAGGCATTGCGCCATTTTGTATTTCAGTTCCCATGATTATAATTTCATTCATACATATGCTGTGTTATTCTTTTACTAATGCAAGACTGCATGGACTGATATGTGCGTGAATGTAAAAACAGGTAAGACTGAAACACAGGTACATTCACAAAGTCCACATTTCACTTTAAGGCAAAACTAAACAAAGGTAAACCCATAGTTCACATTTATCTTTTTTTTCTTCGGTTATTTCCTTTTGTACTATTTCATTTATATGGTGACATTTATATGACTGTATATATGAATAGCTAACAACAATAATAACAACAAATAAAATAAATTGATACAAGAACATAAACTATACTTATTATGTAAAATAATACAGACACAAGAATGAGAAAACTCAATCCACATAATGAGACACAACACACATGTCAATGTTCAGTGAGAACAATAGAAGAATAAAAGAATATAAAGTCATCTGCTAAAAGTAATACAGTTGTACTGTGTACAACACAAACATATGTAAAACAACCTGTCCATGTAATCTAAATATTTTCTTAAAGTGTCTATTCCATGTTATGTTTCAACAAGAGATTTGTAATAAAACCAGTCAGCCATATACATAACAAGACATGTTTTCATATGAATGTAGTTTTCAGTTGTATATTTGGACCATAAAAAACATTTGAAATTATCAATGTTTGGAAGCGCTTTGTTTACCTTGCATCTGAAAATACAGAATTAAGCCAACAGCATAAAGTAATCAGGTCTTTTACTGGATCTAATGTTTTTGTAACAGCCTAATATAATAACAGGCCAACTGAAAAATGAACTGTTAGAACAGCAATTGTTTGTTGCTTCAGCAAAAGCATCCCAAAAACATTTAGCATGAACAAAATCTCACAAATTATATTGTATAGTGTATAGTGTATGGTGTATAGTTCACATTTCATTCCCAGGTAAAACTAAAACAAAGGTAAATTCACACTGTTAACAAAGGTAAATTTGTGGCATTAACATTTCATCATCAAGTAAACCTAGAACAAAGGTAGATTCATAATGTTAATAGTTGATCATCAAGTAAATCAAGAACAAAGGTAGATTCATAATGTTAACATTATGGAGTGGAGTGGAGTGATGGCCTAGAGGTAACATGTCTGCCTCGGAAGCGAGAGAATCTGAGTGCGCTGGTTCGAATCATGGCTCAGCCGCCAATATTTTCTCCCGAGGTCCCGTGTGCAGCATGCACTTAGTGCACGTAAAAGAACCCACGGCAACAAAAGAGTTGTTCCTGGTAAAATTCTGTAGAAAAATCCACTTTGATAGGAAAAACAAATAAAACTGGATGCAGGAAAAAATACAAAAAAATGGGTGGCACTGTAGTGTAGCAGCCCGAATTTCACACAGAGAAATCTGTTGTGGCAAAAAGAGTAATACAAACACTTCATCATCAAGTAAACCTAGAACAAAGGTAGAGTCATAATGTTAACAGTTCATCATCAAGTAAACCTAGAACAAAGGCAGATTCATAATGTTAACATTTCATCATCAAGTAAACCTAAAACAAAGGCAGATTCATAATGTTAACATTTCATCATCATGTAAACCTAGAACAAAGGTAGACTTATAATGCTAACATTTCATCATCAAGTAAACCTAAAACAAAGGCAGATTCATAATGTTAACACTTCATCATCAAGTAAACCTAAAACAAAGGTAGATTCATAATGTTAACATTTCAATCATCAAGTAAACCTAGAACAAAGGTAGACTCATAATGTTGATAGTTCATCATCAAGTAAACCTAGAACAAAGGTAGACTTATAATGTTAACATTTCATCATCAAGTAAACCTAGAACAAAGGTAGACTCATAATGTTGACAGTTCATCATCAAGTAAACCTAGAACAAAGGTAGACTCATAATGTTGATAGTTCATCATCAAGTAAACCTAGAACAAAGGTAGAGTCATAATGTTAACAGTTCATCATCAAGTAAACCTAGAACAAAGGTAGACTTATAATGCTAACAGTCCTATTCACTGTGTCCAGGGCTTGGCATGGAAAGGTGGGACCCAATGCTCTCCTTCCGCCATTCAAACCTTCTCCAACTGACGTCAGGTACCCATTCACACTTGACTGAAGCGAGAACAATTAGAGTAAAAGAGCCATTCCCAGGACACATCATGCTGAAATCATCAGACAAAAAAGAAAACAAGAGAGGCAAGGCCTTCAAGACTCACTTGTGATAAATTAAATCCCCTAGCATTAATTACAGAGTAATTTCCCTTTTTTAGTATCTGCACCAAAACGTTTGCAAAATAAATAAAAATTCCATGCTTAGCAAAAGATGTTCCTGTTTGAACAAAAAATGATAATAATGACTCCTCTTGTTGCTGTGTCAGAATATGAGGTCAAAGTGCTAAGTTTAGAGAATAAAAAAAATATAAATATAACAGTAAATGCAGTTTGCATATAATTAGGCTTCTTTTTTTATTTTTTTGTGCCCATCCCAGAGGTGCAATATTGTTTTAAACAAGATGACTGGAAAGAACTGAATTTTTCCTATTTTTATGCCAAATTTGGTGTCAACTGACAAAGTATTTGCAGAGAAAATGTCAATGTTAAAGTTTACCACGGACACACAGACACACACACAACCGAACACCGGGTTAAAACATAGACTCACTCTGTTTACACAAGCGAGTCAAAAAAATGTAAGGGTGGTGCTGCACCATGGCACTGCACTCTCCGAGGGGAGATCAGCCCAAACTTCACAAAAAGTAACACAACACGATACACACACTCAAACAACAAGGGGCGCTACTCACGGACTCGCTGGATGTCCCTCTCCACCTTTCTTTCAATATCTTTCTCTGTTCTACGCTGGAACAGAACGCGGACCCTGCAGAGGAACAAGAAAAGTTCAGTGTTGAGAAAAAACAACAGTATTGTTGTCAAGACCTAAAAACACCTTTCCAAATCAACAATACTGAATAACTAGATATTTGTATTGCAAACACACCCCCCAAAAAAACCCAGTGTTTGCATGTCTGTACAAATGTATGCATGTATGAATGTAGCTATGATAAGTGTGTACGTCTGTCAGCAACAAATATGCACAAGTTCCAATTTAATTCTGTTTTTCCCATAAATACCTGCTGCGGTATTACACAACGTATGCAAAAAATCCAAAATATTTTGTTTGTTGTCGTTTATTTTTGCTGCCCCACCACCTGCACTGTTTCAGTGGCATTACTCCTGTGCCACTCATTCCCAGTCCCCCATACAGCCACACCCAGGTTCGTCTGTTGCAGAACCGGTGCCAGCACTCCACAGGGAACTACTGATGTTAGGTCGCCAGGAGGCCTCACACCAGAGGAGACCCTGCACTGCTGCTGAGTCATTTTGGTGATGTTTGGTGGTGCCTGCTCTGATTTAATGTACTTAGGGCACAACCTACTAAGACCCCTGCTGGCGACAATAATGGCTTAGTTGCGGAACCAGACTGTGTGAGTATCTTCCCCAGTGTGGAGACAACCACCACATCCCACCAGCAGCAGTCCCCCATGAATCCGCCGACACTGACGACCTTGATAAGAAGTGAAGGGGTATCAAAACTGAGGTCATCATGAGAGCAGGGCATGAAAGGCCACTTGATTTTTTTTTTTTTTTTTTGGAAGTGTTTCCTATAGCATCAAGACACTACTGTCATCAGCACATACATCCTTCCCATGCCCTCACCCCCCTACCCCCTCCACCCCACACCCCTACTTGTTGACAGCAGTGAAGGGCTTGAAAGGTGTTTGAATACATTAAGACGTCAAACTCATGTTGAATACATTAAGACGTCAAACACATGTTGAATATATTAAGACGTCAAACTCATGTTGAATACATTAAGACGTCAAACTCATGTTGCACACTCACTGCCTGTCCCCGTGCCAGAAGACACAAGTTCCATTCTTCCTGCGCTGGTACTCTGCCTCCATGCGTGACATCAGGTCCTTGGGGTACAGACGCCAGAGGCCCCAGTTGTCTCGCCACTGCCACACCGGAATTTTATCTCCCTCGTCCTCCTCCTCTTCCTCTGTGACACAATGTATGACAGTCAGTGATGTCCTCTGTGACACAATGTATGACAGTCAGTGATGTCCTCTGTGACACAATGTATGACAGTCAGTGATGTCCTCTGTGACACAATGTATGACAGTCACTGATGTCCTCTGTGACACAATGTATGACAGTCAGTGATGTCCTCCTCTGTGACACAATGTATGACAGTCAGTGATGTCCTCTGTGACACAGTGTATGACAGTCAGTGATGTCCTCTGTGACACAATGTATGACAGTCAGTGATGTCCTCTGTGACACAATGTATGACAGTCAGTGATGTCCTCCTCTGTGACACAATGTTTGACAGTCAGTGATGCTCATCTCTGTGACACAGTGTATGACAGTCACTGATGTTCATCTCTGTGACACAATGTATGACAGTCACTGATGTCCTCTGTGACACAATGTATGACAGTCAGTGATGTCCTCTGTGACACAATGCATGACAGTCACTGATGTCCTCTGTGACACAATGTATGACAGTCACTGATGTCCTCTGTGACACAATGTATGACAGTCAGTGATGTCCTCTGTGACACAATGTATGACAGTCAGTGATGTCCTCTGTGACACAATGTATGACAGTCACTGATGTTCATCTCTGTGACACAATGTATGACAGTCACTGATGTCCTCTGTGACACAATGTATGACAGTCAGTGATGTCCTCTGTGACACAATGTATGACAGTCACTGATGTCCTCTGTGACACAATGTATGACAGTCACTGATGTCCTCTGTGACACAATGTATGACAGTCACTGATGTCCTCCTCTGTGACACAATGTATGACAGTCAGTGATGTCCTCTGTGACACAATGTATGACAGTCAGTGATGTCCTCTGTGACACAGTGTATGACAGTCAGTGATGTTCATCTCTGTGACACAATGTATGACAGTCAGTGATGTCCTCTGTGACACAATGTATGACAGTCAGTGATGTCCTCCTCTGTGACACAATGTATGACAGTCAGTGATGTCCTCTGTGACACAATGTATGACAGTCACTGATGTCCTCTGTGACACAATGTATGACAGTCAGTGATGTCCTCTGTGACACAATGTATGACAGTCAGTGATGTCCTCTGTGACACAATGTATGACAGTCACTGATGTTCATCTCTGTGACACAATGTATGACAGTCACTGATGTCCTCTGTGACACAGTGTATGACAGTCAGTGATGTCCTCTGTGACACAATGTATGACAGTCAGTGATGTCCTCTGTGACACAATGTATGACAGTCACTGATGTTCATCTCTGTGACACAATGTATGACAGTCAGTGATGTCCTCTGTGACACAATGTATGACAGTCAGTGATGTCCTCTGTGACACAATGTATGACAGTCAGTGATGTCCTCTGTGACACAGTGTATGACAGTCAGTGATGTCCTCTGTGACACAATGTATGACAGTCACTGATGTTCATCTCTGTGACACAATGTATGACAGTCAGTGATGTCCTCTGTGACACAATGTATGACAGTCAGTGATGTCCTCTGTGACACAATGTATGACAGTCACTGATGTCCTCTGTGACACAATGTATGACAGTCACTGATGTTCATCTCTGTGACACAATGTATGACAGTCAGTGATGTCCTCCTCTGTGACACAATGTATGACAGTCAGTGATGTCCTCTGTGACACAATGTATGACAGTCAGTGATGTCCTCTGTGACACAATGTATGACAGTCACTGATGTCCTCTGTGACACAATGTATGACAGTCAGTGATGTCCTCTGCGATACAATGTATAACAGTCAGTGATGTCCTCTGTGACACAATGTATGACAGTCAGTGATGTCCTCCTCTGTGACACAATGTATGACAGTCACTGATGTCCTCTGTGACACAGTGTATGACAGTCAGTGATGTCCTCTGTGACACAATGTATGACAGTCACTGATGTCCTCTGTGACACAATGTATGACAGTCACTGATGTCCTCTGCGATACAATGTATGACAGTCAGTGATGTCCTCTGTGACACAATGTATGACAGTCAGTGATGTCCTCCTCTGTGACACAATGTATGACAGTCAGTGATGTCCTCTGTGACACAGTGTATGACAGTCAGTGATGTCCTCTGTGACACAATGTATGACAGTCAGTGATTTCCTCTGTGACACAATGTATGACAGTCAGTGATGTCCTCTGTGACACAATGTATGACAGTCAGTGATGTCCTCTGTGACACAATGTATGACAGTCAGTGATGTCCTCCTCTGTGACACAATGTATGACAGTCAGTGATGTCCTCCTCTGTGACACAATGTATGACAGTCAGTGATGTCCTCTGTGACACAATGTATGACAGTCAGTGATGTCCTCCTCTGTGACACAATGTATGACAGTCACTGATGTCCTCTGTGACACAATGTATGACAGTCAGTGATGTCCTCCTCTGTGACACAATGTATGACAGTCAGTGATGTCCTCTGTGACACAATGTATGACAGTCAGTGATGTCCTCTGTGACACAATGTATGACAGTCAGTGATGTCCTCTGCGATACAATGTATGACAGTCAGTGATACCTGACCATGACCATCAGAACAGCAGAGGAGGCCACTGCCGCAATGAGCTCCACAATGAAGAAGGCATATGATACAAATATTTTTTTAAAAAAAAGACTTGTGTGTGCATATCATGCCATTAGTATTTGCTGTAGTTTACAGTCAACGAAATACCCATTGCAAATAAACAAACAAACAAAAAAACTTGGAAAAATGGGAGGTAGGAGGACCCCCCACGCCCACCCCAAAAAGCAACAACAGCAACAAATCAAAGGCTGCTCTATGGGACATTAAATTTGGTAAAATAATATGTAATGCCTGACCACAAGTTTCATTTTTCACTTTCAGTTTCAAGGAGACATCAAAATGCGCAGACTGATTTACACATGCTACACCACATAAACTGGGAAAAAAAAAAGGAAAGGAAAAAGAAGAAGAAGAAAAAAAAGAGGTGCACATGTCTGACCCGTGCAGAAACCCCAATACACTGTCAGCGCCTTGAAGGCCTGTCCTAGGTTTGGGTAAAATATTATAAAAAAAGGAAAACAATAAAAAAAAAAAAAAATTCCTAAAAAACTGAAATGGTTTAACAAAACAAACAGTAAGTAAATGCATAATGCAACACTTACACACACACACACACAAATTTTGTTCACCATTCTAAATTTCTATTTCTTGTTGCATTTGTAATTGTATACAGTTCAAGCCAGTTCCCACACACATAAACACATACACTGCATGCATTTTTTTCTCATCTAAAACCACCTGAGAGAACAGACTATTGAATTGATGACCAACAAGCACACACACACACACACACACACAAGACGTGTACTAAGAAACAGTTGCAAAGACAACAAAGACAAATATGAATCAAGGTGTATAAAGATTAGCACATGTCAACTTGTCTTGTCAAAAAGAATCAAGCTGGAAGTTCAACAGGTCTTTTATCACCTGGCTGAGTCTGACGGATTGTCTCTTTGTCGTGTCTTTTGCTCCCAATGTCCTGTTCAAATGGGTCACTGGAAAAGAAAGAAAAAAAGGATTACCAAAACAAAAGCTGAAAGAATGCTTTCCAAAATGCCTTTACCACTAAAAACAACCAAAGAGCACAATAAAGTTACAAAGTCTGCCATTCTTTTACTTTCTGGAAACATACTTTAACTCTCTCCATACGAACGGCGAAAGAGACGACGTTAACAGCATTTCACCCCAATTACCATCATCAAAATATTGCAAGCGGAAGGCTCTTATACTGAAGAGGTGAATGTTGACAAAGAATACCACAGTTCTGACGACGGAAGCTAAAGGTTGGGTCATTCAGACACCCACTGGACATCCGAGGGGTCTGTGTAGAGGAGAAGAGAGGGCTGGCCGTACTGAGTGAGTTAAACAGAATGCAGGGAATGTTGCCGTCAATGAAAACCAATGACACATTCAGAGTGTTCTTGACTCAAACATTTTCAGTGGTTTCTCACCACCTCCCTCAGCCAAACTGCTGCAGGAAAGTGTTGGACAGGACAGGTGTGAGTGAACTCAGTTCATTGCTACAGGAAAGTGTTGGACAGGACAGGTGTGAGTGAACTCAGTTCATTGCTACAGGAAAGTGTTGGACAGGACAGGTGTGAGTGAACTCAGTTCATTGCTACAGGAAAGTGTTGGACACGACAGGTGTGAGTGAACTCAGTTCATTGCTACAGGAAAGTGTTGGACAGGACAGGTGTGAGTGAACTCAGTTCATTGCTACAGGAAAGTGTTGGACAGGTGTGAGTGAACTCAGTTCATTGCTACAGGAAAGGCAGGACAGGTGTGAGTGAACTCAGTTCATTGCTACAGGAAAGTGTTGGGCAGGACAGGTGTGAGTGAACTCAGTTTGCTGCTGCATTGATGGAGTCTGGCCACAGGCACCCAACCATTGTGTTATAAAAGAATACCATTAAATGCTTCAATGCAAGGGAAAAAAATGAAGGGAGTTCAAGGCTGTTGTATACTAGCTGTGTGGATGAATGTGAATGATTAGTATGTTTTGCTGCTTTATTTATTTAGTCTTTTTTTTTTTAACAAACAAGACTTAGTGGTAATATCATCATTTCATTATAATGATCATTGCAATAATCATTACCTGAACGCACATCTGACTCTTTATCATCATCATCATTACTATCATAATCATTATCTTATTATTACCTTAACTCAGATTTAGCGCTCTATAGATACCAGTGTCATTATTTTCATTGTTACTGATATTATCAGTATTACTAATATTTGATGGGCACAACAGTTTGGTGGTTTTCAGTCTGAAGGTCCTCCGTTTCTGATCTCCCAGGTCAACAGATGTGCAGGCCTGCTAGTGCCTAAATCCCATTCGTGTGTACACACACACAGAAGATCAAATACGCACATTAAAGATCCTGTAATCCATGTCAGTGTTCGATGGGCTATGGAAACCGGAACAGACCTGGCATGCGCCCCCATCCCATGAAAACGGAGGATGAGTGCCTGCATGGCAGGTGTAAAAACGGTCATACATGTAAAAAGCCCACTTGAGTATGTAAGTGAATGTGGGAGTCGCAGCACACGAACAAAACAAAACAAATTCAATATTATTACTACTGTTATCACCATAATTATAATCATCATTATCATTATCATCACCTGAACTCAACAGCACTGACAGGGCAGGCTTGAATGACTCCGTTTTTCCAGCGAACCTGTTGTGCACAAACCAAGCAGTTTAAAAGTCACAACTCTGACCTTGAACCAAGCTAATACACACTGCTGAATGAGTGACAGCTTTGAAAGGTTAAAGGTAAAGGTTAAAGGTCTGACAGCCTTTTAAGGCCATTGGGGCAGTGATTTGATTCTCTGCTCTCTCCTTCCGCCGTCTCAACCTTCCCCAGCCACAGTCAGGCACCCATCACACCTGGGAAATTCAGAGTAACATCCGATTTCCAGTCACAGCGCCATGCTGAAACAGGTCCTCAATCTCTGTTCACTGGTGAACACCGGATCACAAGTACAAGGTCTAACCACATCTGCCTGGCACCTCCCTAGATTAAAAAAAAACATGCTTGTTTAATTAGTTATCGCCAATGCTTGTTTAATTAGTTATCACCATCAGCACATAGCAAATGCACAAATGAAAAAAAAGAGAAGATATGTTTAACCATTATCATCATCTGCATCTCATACATGATGACACACAAAAAAAGTTCAAACAAACATAATCACCAGGTCTTATCACCGAATGTAGAAAATATTGCCTTGCCTTGCCTTGTATTGTATTGTACTGTATTATAGTAGTGTTAGTCTTTGTGAAAACAGATTTCTGTGTGGTAAATTCAAGCCATTCTCCCCAAGAGCACATTGCTGTGGTGCAGCATCACACTCAGTGTGTGTGTGTGTGTGTGTGTGTGTGTGTGTGTGTGTGTGCTTTGTTATTGAAACATTTCATTTGTCTTGCTTGTGAATCTTGATTATAGTGTCCAGTGTTGTACATTTTTGTAGATAAAATAAAACAAGAGAGGCAAGGCCTTCAAGACTCACTTGTGGTACATACTGAAAGAAAAGAAAAGAAAAATAAAGATAAAAAAAATTAGAAAAAAAGAAGTTAAAATGTGTTCTGTATTTTATTAAAAGCTTTGAATTATATATAAAAAAAAGCATAAAAGAAGATTTGAACCAATCATGTTGGAGTCAAGAGTAAGAAGGCTCACTCACAGTGCTAATGTACATCTACCAATGACAAAACAAAATAAACATCATAGCATGTGTTTTTGTGTGATAAATCAATTATGGTATTCAAGATGATAATGCTGTTTAAAGCATATTATTTTGGTATATCTCTGGCATTTGAGAAATTCTTTTCAGTTCATGGTAAAGGAGACATTGCCATCACCTCAAGCACACCGCACATGTAGCTGTTTTCTCCAAATCTGCATAGATCTGTGTTCAACAGGCTTCGTTACACTTGGAAACTACAACAGTCCATTCAATTGATCTTTTTTTTTTAATGTTCATCAGTTAATTCATTGTCACCGTATCATGTGCTCTTTCCAAAACATGTATTTCTTTTCTTTTAAATGTGAACAAGAAAAGAATGAGGTCATGCCGTCTTCAAACTCAACCATTCTCTGAATCCAGATCCCCAATGAAATAAACTGTTGATGATCCAGAAATACAGCTTAATCCAGAAGACTTACAACATATTATTGGAATGACTGAAGATTTTTGCCCCACTCTCTTCAATCCAAATTTGATATTGGCTGACAAAGTATTTCCAGAGAAAATGACAATGTTATAGTTTACCACAGACCCACAGACACACACACACACACACAACTGAATACCAGGTTATTACATAGACTCACATTTTCTACACAAGTGAGTCAATATAATAATATCATTTTTTTAAAGCGAATCATAAAAGCCCATGATACAAAGGCTGACTGACTTCACCTTCAACTGTTTTCCATCACTGGACACTCTGATGATGACCCCAAGGTCTCCACTGTACCTTGTCTGGGGTTCCTTCCAGTTGGGCCCTGTTTGGTAAAAACAAAAAACCCAAACAAACAAAAACCAAACTTATTTTCCAACAGGAACTAAAAATAGACTGAGGAGCAACAAACTAAAGGACTGGCCCCTTCACACACCACAACCTACACAGAACCGAACCCAAGCTCTGAACAACTTCACCCAAAGCCACAAAAGTTGTCCCTGGCAAAATTCTGAAGGAAAGATCACATTGATAGGAAGTCAAATACACCTGCTGTCAGTGGGGAAAAAACAGGGTGGCATGCACTGTGGAGACATGCTCTACAATGAGGAGAGCGGCTCCAATTTTACATGGAGAAATCTATTGTGACCAAAAAAAAAAGTAACGTGATACAATATAATACAATACAACACAATACAGTACAGTACAATACAATACAGTACAACACAATACAGTACAACACAATACAGTACAACACAATACAATACAGTACAACACAATACAATACAATACAACACAATACAGTTCAACACAATACAGTACAACACAGCACAGTACAACACAATACAATACAGTACAACACAATACAATAAAGTACAGTACAACACAATACAATACAGTACAACACAATACAATACAATACAGTACAACACAATACAATACAGTACAACACAATACAATACAGTACAACACAATACAATACAATACAGTACAATACAATACAGTACAACACAATACAATACAATACAGTACAACATAATACAATACAATACAATACAGTACAGTACAACACAATACAATACAGTACAACACAATACAATACAATACAGTACAACATAATACAATACAATACAATACAGTACAGTACAACACAATACAATACAATACAATACAGTACAGTACAACACAATACAGCACAGTACAGTACAGTGAATACAGTACAGTACAACACAATACAGTACAACAATACAATACAATACAACACAATACAGTACAATACAACGCAGTACAATACAGTACAATACAATACAGTACAACACAATACAGTACAGTACAATACAGTACATACAGTACAACACAATACAGTACAATACAACGCAGTACAATACAGTACAATACAATACAGTACAACAATACAATACAGTACAATACAATGCAGTACAATACAGTACAACACAATACAGTACAATACAATACAGTACAATACAGTACAGTACAACACAATACAGTACAACACAATACAATACAGTACAGTACAACACAATACAGTACAATACAATACAGTACAATACAATACAGTACAACACAATACAGTACAACACAATGCAGTACAATACAATACAGTACAATACAATACAGTACAATACAATACAGTACAATACAATACAGTACAACACAATACAGTACAATACAATACAGTACAACACAATACAGTACAACACAATACAGTACAATACAATACAGTACAACACAATACAGTACAACACAATGCAGTACAATACAATACAGTACAATACAATACAGTACAATACAATACAGTACAATACAATACAGTACAACACAATACAGTACAATACAATACAGTACAACACAATACAGTACAATACAATACAGTACAAAACAATACAGTACAATACAATACAGTACAATACAATACAGTACAATACAATACAGTACAACACAATACAGTACAGTACAACAATACAATACAATGCAATACAATACAATACTCAAATCTTTCTTACTGGAACTAACCATCAAGTCCTATACCCAGAACAAAAAACAAAACAAACTTGACAAAGCTGTGTAGACTACAACCATACTTTGTCCAAAGTGGGTCAGAAAATTTTAACAACACCTGTCAAATGAAAAAGAAAGAAAGAAAAAAAGACAAAACGAAAAAGATGAACTGATTGCTATTGATCTTACAACAAACAGATCAAGAAAGATGATGTTTTGAAGATGAACCTTTGTGGGTGGTGCACCTTGTGTTCTGTCCACAAAGTCACATGCTTTTGTATTATCAATCTGTAAGTGTGAATGCATGTAGATGTGTGCACACACACATATATTTCATTCATATTCACACACACACACGTGTGTGTGTGTGTGTGTGTGTGTGTGTGTGTGTGTGTGTGTGTGTGTATCTATCTATCTATCTATATATATATCTATATATATATATCTACATCTATATGCATATATATATATATATTCATATATGTATATTAGAAAAAAATCAACTGTCAGTTTACACATAATTCAAATTCATAACAAAAAGTTACCTTTTTTCACCAGCATTCCGATTTTCAGGTTTCCGTCCCTAGCTCTTGGCACAGGGTTGCCTTCCGTCTCCAAAATATGGTATCCCATCTCACTGCCATAGGGGTAGCGGTTCCTGTGCCCGTCATCCCACAACACCCATGTGAAGCCATCTACAATCACATTGACAACACTGTCACAAGCACGAGTTTCAGATTCACTTATTCTCAATGACATGTCAAAGGATGTGGAATGATCTCTGTACATCACACAGTCACCTTCAAGGTCCAATGCTCGGCTTATATTACAGATTGACTTAACTCTCTCCATACGAACGGCGAAAGAGATGACGTTAACAGCGTTTCACCCCAATTACCATCATCAAAACATTGCAAGCACGGAAGGCTCTTATACTGAAGAGGTGAATGTTGACAAAGAATACCACAATTCTGACGACGGAAGCTAAAGGTTGGGTCATTCAGACACCCACTGGACATCCGAGGGGTCTGTGTTGAAGAGAAGAGAGGACTGGCCGTACTGAGTGAGTTAACCTCACAGTTGGGCCAGGAGCAAAGTGAAAGCTGTATGATCAATGGTTTCTCCACTGCAGTGGGAAGTCATTTACAGCTTAGTCTTTTGTGAAGGACTACGACTGAAGAGGCAAGATTGCACTGGCTCTTAGTGCTGCAGCCTTGGAGGTTAGCTGGCCTTTGGGAACCATCCCAACATCAACTGTCCTAAAACCCTCTTGGCTGAGAGAGTGGGGGTGTAACCTGGGCAAGACACTCTCCACTATGATGAATTTCTAGCCCAGATAGTCAGATGCCACCTCTGCTGTTCTGGTGGGCATAGTCAGACACAACAGACTATCATACATCACCTTAAAAATCAAAATTAAAAAAAAGAGCAGATACCAGACCCAAACATAAACCCAACATGCTGGTCAGTCTTGAAGAGCCTACTGAATGTATGTATAAAGTAAAACTGCCTGAAATGATATAAGTAAACAAAATAAACAGATAAGTAAATACACTGAAATACAATTAGAAGGAAATATATAAGCCAAAAGGTTACACCAAAACAAGAACACTCACTATGAGATAAACAGCATCAAAATCAAGTAACAGAATAAGAATACAGACTTTGGGCATAAATAAATATCGGGTAACAATCTTTTAGAGATATAACAAAAACTGGGACACTCTATGACAGAAAGAAATCATCCCACATCTATTTGTTCATTCGTTCATTGATTTCATTTCAGTATTTTAGTGGAATTATGTTTACCTATACCGATCCAACTGGTGAGCAGTGATTATCATATCTGACACTGAAAAACGAAATCATGTTTGTACTGAGCAACTGACCAATAAATTTTTCTCCCTTCACATCTTTACTGCTGGTGACAAGTATTGATGTCAGTGAAAGGCTGTCATATCACAGAGATAAGAGATGGTTTATGGGTCAGGATGTCAGTGAAAGGCTGTCATATCACAGAGATAAGAGATGGTTTACAGGTCAGGATGTCAGTGAAAGGCTGTCATATCACAGAGATAAGAGATGGTTTACGGGTCAGGATGTCAGTGTAGGGCTGTCATATCACAGAGATAAGAGATGGTTTACGGGTCAGGATGTCAGTGTAGGGCTGTCATATCACAGAGATAAGAGATGGTTTATAGGTCAGGATGTCAGTGTAGGGCTGTTATATCACAGAGATAAGAGATGGTTTACGGGTCAGGATGTCAGTGCAGGGCTGTCATATCACTGAGATCAGAGATGGTTTATGGGTCAGGATGTCAGTGTAGGGCTGTCATATCACAGAGATAAGAGATGGTTTACGGGTCAGGATGTCAGTGTAGGGCTGTCATATCACAGAGATAAGAGATGGTTTACGGGTCAGGATGTCAGTGTAGGGCTGTCATATCACAGAGATAAGAGATGGTTTACAGGTCAAGATGTCAGTGAAGGGCTGTCACCTCACTGAGATCAGACACAGCTTACAGGTCAGGATGTAAGTGAAGGGCTGTCACCTCACTGAGATGAGACAGAGCTTACAGGTCAGGATGTCAGTGAAGGGCTGTCACCTCACTGACATCAGACACAGCTTACAGGTCAGGATGTCAGTGAAGGGCTGTCACCTCCCTGAGATCAGACACAGCTTACAGGTCAGGATGTCAGTCACCATTGTTTTCCTGGATTCCTCCCTTTGGGGAATGCTTTATCTTTCTTCAGCAAAGTTCAGGAGGAAGATGGCAGAATGATTAAGACACTCAGCTGCCAAAATGGAGAGTCTGTGAGGGTGTGGGTTCAAATCCCGCTCTCACCCTTTCTCCCAAGTTTGACTGGAAAATAAAACTGAGCGTCTAGTCATTCAGATGAGATGATAAAACCGAGATTCTGTGTGCAGCATGCACTTGGCACATTGAAAAAGAACCCATGGCAATGACAGTGTTGTCCTCTGACAAACTTTTGTAAAAGTAAGTCCACTCTGATAGGTAACACAAATATACACATGCATGCACTCAAGGCCTGACTCAGCATGCTGGGTTATGCTGCTGGTCAGGCATCTGCATGCAGATGTGGTATAGTGTATTATGGATTTGTACGAACGCAGTGACGCCTCCTTGAGAATCTGAAACTGACACTGAGGTTACAGATCAAGATGCCAGTCACCTTTATCTGGATTCCTCCCTCTGTGGATTGCTCCCTCTGTGGATTGCTTTATCTCTGTTCAGCTAATTGAACTACATCACTTAATTACACAACAAGTACTTCTTCAACTCTAACATCATGCCACACTGGTTTCATTTGTGTTGTAATGCATTGTGTTGTAATGTATTGTGTTATAATGTATTGTGCTGTAATGTATTGTGTTGTAATGCATTGTGTTGTAATGCATTGTGTTGTACTGTATTCTGTTGTAATGCATTGTGTTGTAATGCATTGTGTTGCAATGTATTGTGTTGTAATGTATTATGTTGAATTGTATTCTATTGCACTGCATTGTATTGTGTTGTGTTGTATTGTAGTGACGATATTGTAGTGAATTGTATTGTAATGTGTTGTGTTGTATTGTGTTGTATTACTCCGTCACAACAGATTTATCTGTGTCATTTCCAAGGGAATTCTCCTGAGAGAGAGTGTACCAATACAGTGCAGCACCATCTTTTTTTTTCTTTTTCTGCCTGCAAGTGCATTTGTTTTCCTATCAAACTGGGTTCTTCCTCTGCAGACATTTGACAGGGACAACTATTTTGTTGCCATGGGTTCATTTGTGTGCGCTAAGTGCATGTTACAAATGGGGTTTATTGCCTCATTCCAATAACCACCATCCAGACCATCACTCGAGGTTTAGTGAAGGGAGAGAAAGTATTGGTGAGTGTGGGATTTCATCCTGTGCACTCAGATTTTCCTGCTTCCTGGGCAGACTGTAACCACTGGGCCATTTCTCATCAAGGTTCAGCAGTTGTGGCTCTAACTTCTCAAACAGTTTCAGTTTCAGATTCTCAAGGAGGCGTCACTCTGTTTGGATAAATCCATATCCGCTTGACCACATCTACTAGCATCTGACCAACCGCATAACCCAAAGCACTTAGTCAGGCCTTGAGTGCATGCATATACATTTGTGTACCTATCAGAGTGGATTTCTTCAACAGAATTTTGCCAGAGGACAACACTCTCATTGCCATGGGTTCTTTTTCAGTGCACCAAGCGCATGCTGCACACCGGACCTAGGTTTATCATCTCATCCAGATGACTATACGCTCAGTTTGACTTTCCAGTCCAACTTGGGAGAAAGCGTGCCAGACCCCCACAGGCTTTCTGTTTTGGCAGACAGTGTCTTAACTCACTCAGTACGGCCTGTCCTCTCTTCTCCTCTACAGTCTTAACTCACTCAGTACGGCCTGTCCTCTCTTCTCCTCTACAGTCTTAACTCACTCAGTACGGCCAGTCCTCTCTTCTCCTCTACACAGACCCCTCGGATGTCCAGTGGGTGTCTGAATGACCCAACCTTTAGCTTCCGTCGTCAGAATTGTAGTATTCTTTGTCAACATTCACGTCTTCAGTATAAGAGCCTTCCGCTTGCAATATTTTGATGGCGGTAATTGGGGTGAAACGCTGTTAACGTCGTCTCTTTCGCCGTTCGTATGGAGAGAGTTAACCATTCTGCCACCTTCCTTCTTACACAGCTGATGAGCACAACAAGCACTAAGAACACTGACGTTTCTTTTGTTCATGCTGAATGACGGTGCCTGGCCCGCCATTGTCCTGGTCCCCCCACTTCCAGTCTGGGCCCCGCATCACACGTGTACCCAGCGGCAGTCGCTCATAGGATGCCACGCCATCTGAAAAAGAAAAATTCAAAGGCTACACTTCCCAAAGCCTTTTACAGCCGTTCTTCTCCTCTCTGTCAAATCTGTGAACCCAGCAGGGTGCCAGGTGTAAAGAACTGTTCCCCAGGTTCCTCCAGGTGTGTTGAATTATGTCATAACCTGGATCTGCGTAAATGGTTCACAGACATAAAAGGTTAACAGTTAAGGTTAAAGGCCCCATCGTCTTTTCCTGCCATTGGGGCAGTGATTTCATATCCACTGTGTCCAGGGCTCAGCACAGGAAGGCAGTGAATTCATATCCACTGTGTCCAGGGCTCAGCACAGGAAGGCAGTGAATTCATATCCACTGTACCCAGGGCTCAGCACAGGAAGGCAGTGAATTCATATCCACTGTACCCAGGGCACAGCACAGGAAGGCAGTGAATTCATATCCACTGTGTCCAGGGCTCAGCACAGGAAGGCAGTGAATTCATATCCACTGTACCCAGGGCTCAGCACAGGAAGGCAGTGAATTCATATCCACTGTACCCAGGGCACACAGCACAGGTAGGCAGTGAATTCATATCCACTGTGTCCAGGGCACAGCACAGGAAGGCAGTGAATTCATATCCACTGTGTCCAGGGCACAGCACAGGAAGGCAGTGAATTCATATCCACTGTACCCGCACAGCACAGGAAGGCAGTGAATTCATATCCACTGTACCCAGGGCATACAGCACAGGAAGGCTGTGAATTCATATCCACTGTACCTAGGGCACACAGCACAGGAAGGCAGTGAATTCATATCCACTGTACCCAGGGCACAGCACAGGAAGGCAGTGAATTCATATCCACTGTACCCAGGGCACAGCACAGGAAGGCAGTGAATTCATATCCACTGTACCCAGGGCACAGCACAGGAAGGCAGTGAATTCATATCCACTGTGCCTAGGGCTGGGCACAGGAAGGCAGTGAATTCATATCCACTGTGTCCAGGGCACAGCACAGGAAGGCAGTGAATTCATATCCACTGTACCCAGGGCACACAGCACAGGAAGGCAGTGAATTCATATCCACTGTACCCAGGGCACACAGCACAGGAAGGCAGTGAATTCATATACACTGTGTCCAGGGCACACAGCATAGCAAGCAGTCCTCCCCGTCCACCATTTCAATCCATCCCTAACCAAGTCAGGTATCCATTCACACGTGGGTGGAGTGAGCAAAACTGGAGCACAGTACCCTTCCCCAAGGACGCAACACCAGGATGAAGCAGAGGATCGAACACTGACCACAGGTGAACACGTCTTCCTCATTCTGCCATGGCCCCCAAGATGCCAATGCAGACCCAGAGGCCCTCAACAAAACGCTGTTTGCCGACAACCTCAGCATCTCAAACAAAAAACAAGAAAAGGCTGCAGAGACACAGACAGCCTGAACAGCAGCTGCAAACACGAACGGAATTAAGATCAGCATCGGTATTCTTTTTCTCTTGAACATCATCACCATAACACATTAGACACTGGTTGGTTTGCACCATGAAAAGCAAAACTGCAAGCAGGAGCTGTTTTGTCATGCATGCTATAACAAAGTAGCAAACAAATGAAACACATGAAGTTTTGTTTTGTCATGTATACATAACAAAGGCAACACACGGAGCCTTACTTTGTTGTTTAACAAAGAGCCAGAAACAAAGGGAGCTAAGGCTAATTTCAAAACAAACCTGCATCTTCAAACACGTCATCAAAGCCCATTCGATCAGTATGATGTTTCAGCTTGGAAGGGCTGTCGAGTTCTTTGAACACTGCAGACGTTACCTCGTCCTGTGCACAAAGGCAGACACAATGTATCAAACAGTATGTAACATATAATCACTGGACAAAAAAGGCAATAAAAAAAGTTAAAAAGCTGAGACCCTAACTCAGATCTACCAGCTCAGAACTGGGCATGTTACCAATTACACCAAAGGACCACCAAAAGACTATGCTCTTTTTTTAATCAATTTTATTTTTGGATGTACGCAGAGTGTGGAGGGTGGTCTGGTGGTAACACTTATGTCTGAGGGCACTGGATCGAATCCCACACTTGCCAGAATTTTCTCCCCCCTCTACTGGACACTGAGGGGTGGTCCAGACACTGAGGGGTGGTGGTCCAGACACTGAGGGGTGGGTGGTCCAGACACTGAGGGGTGGGTGGTCCAGACACTGAGGGGAGGGTGGTCCAGACACTGAGGGGTGGTCCAGACACTGAGGGGTGGTGGTCCAGACACTGAGGGGTGGTGGTCCAGACACTGAGGGGTGGTGGTCCAGACACTGAGGGGTGGGTGGTCCAGACACTAAGGGGTGGGTGGTCCAGACACTGAGGGGTGGTCCAGACACTGAGGGGTGGCCCAGACACTGAGGGGTGGTCCAGACACTGAGGGGTGGGTGGTCCAGACACTGAGGGGTGGCCCAGACACTGAGGGGTGGTCCAGACACTGAGGTGTGGGTGGTCCAGACACTGAGGGGTGGGTGGTCCAGACACTGAGGGGTGGTCCAGACACTGAGGGGTGGCCCAGACACTGAGGGGGTGGTCCAGACACTGAGGGGTGGCCCAGACACTGAGGGGTGGTCCAGACACTGAGGGGTGGGTGGTCCAGACACCGAGGGGTGGGTGGTCCAGACACTGAGGGGTGGTCCAGACACTGAGGGGTGGTCCAGACACTGAGGGTGGGTGGTCCAGACACTGAGGGGTGGTCCAGACACTGAGGGGTGGTCCAGACACTGAGGGGTGGTCCAGACACTGAGGGGTGGGTGGTCCAGACACTGAGGGGTGGTTCAGACACTGAGGGGTGGTCCAGACACTGAGGGGTGGTCCAGACACTGAGGGGTGGTCCAGACACTGAGGGGTGGGTGGTCCAGACACTGAGGGGTGGGTGGTCCAGACACTGAGGGGTGGGTGGTCCAGACACTGAGGGGTGGTCCAGACACTGAGGGGTGGTCCAGACACTGAGGGGTGGGTGGTCCAGACACTGAGGGGTGGTCCAGACACTGAGGGGTGGTCCAGACACTGAGGGGTGGTCCAGACACTGAGGGGTGGGTGGTCCAGACACTGAGGGGTGGTCCAGACACTGAGGGGTGGTCCAGACAATGCTAGTCACTGGGATAAGATGACAAACTGAGGTCATGTGTGCAGCATGTGCTCAGCACACTTTAAAGAACCCACAGCAATAAAAGGGTTCTCCTTTCAAAGTTTTGAAGAAAAATCCACTTTTCAGCAGTGTTTCTGCTTCTAGTCTTTCCAACCAGAACAGAAGCCAAAGTCCTGCGTCAGCTTTTGATGCTGACATCGGGAAGAGAGCAGAGTTGCACAAAAGATACTGGCAGCATTAAGTTTGCTCAGTGATAAGAGTTTTCTCAGATCTACAGAATAAGCCCAGGCTCCGGAAAATTCTTAGTGCTAAACAATTTTTTTGCTGCTATGGTCGGTTATGCAAACAAGCCTGTTCTATTTTGACATCACAGGGAAAGGGACAACAGACTGATAAACGTTACAGGAAATTTGTTATTCAAAAACACCCTTGCCGGAACTGGGAAGAGGACCGTTTACTTATGATAAGGGAGGAAAGAAGCAATTTACCATGTCCTGTTCGTTGGTACTTGGTGCAAACGCCTTGACCAGAGCCTTGATGTTCTCTCTGGACCGGTTTTGGTCGTCCGTGGTGTGCATACATACGATTACCTTCCCAATCGTTTCCTGTCACAGGTCAACGGTCATGGGTTAATAATACTGACTGCTCAACATGCCCTTCATTCACATTTACTCTTTTATTTTATTTATTTATTTTTTTCACAAAAAAGCATTCACATACAGCCATTTCTTTTTCTTTTCTTTACTTTATAAGAAGATAAGATAAGAATAACTTTATTATCTCCAACTGGAGAAATTTGGCCAGGTGCATTATCACAACATAAACAAGTAAACAACATGGGGACCATAACTGTAAAAGCCAACAACAGCCCCTACAAATATTACGAAGATACAAATGTAAAATAATATCACATACATCGTTTCATAGATACATCCACACACTGCAGGTAATAACTAGTATTCTTAATGTAAAAACAGAAAGAATTAAGAAACATTATTTGAATATAATTATAAATAGCCTACTATACTGCACATTGGTTATAATAGACAGATAAGATAAGAATAAAGATGAATTGCGGAAAACCACAATCAGATAATCAGCACACACCCGCACCGCACCCCCCCACGCCACCCCCACCCCCACCCACCCACCACCACCCACCCCAAGAGTAATAAACATATGTTCTCAAATAAAAGCATTTCACATATTCGCTTTTGCAAACATTGCAATTAATTATTACATCGTAATTATTAAACAGAAATATATTTAGAATATGGGCGTTAGCATTAGACATATTCATTGTACATTCATCCTGCATATTCTTCCTACATATTGCACATTCATTATAACCAGTTGTCACGTTTTAAGCTCAGTAAACACACACACACACACACACACACACACACACACACACACACACCACAACTAGAACAAGGTACAGCCTATCATGCACGGACACAGTTCTCAAGAATTTTATTTTTTGCTGCACCATCATCTTCACCATTTCAGTGGCATCACTCCTACACCTCTCATTCCAAGTCCCTCAGATTGTTTGTTTTCTTTTTTGTGTGTGAAGTATTTGCCTTTATGCATGCACTTATCTTACCCCCCCCCCCACCCACCCCCACCCCAAGGGCCAGGAGTAAAAAAGCAATTGTGCTTATTCCCTTGCCCTCATGAAATAAAATTTTGTTTGTTTGTTCGTTCGTTCGTTCGTTCCCCCATACACCTGAGTTCATGTGTCACAGTCCCACCATTGGCAGCACACATGGAACCATTGATGTCAGGTCACCAGGAGGCCACACAGCATAGACATATTACCATTTCAATTGCTTAAGACTAGTGAGACACTTTTACTATAGAAGATGAGAAAAAAAAGAAAAAGACAAGAATGTACTCATGTAGAGAAGAGGGATGAAAAAAAAAACCCAAACAATAACAATCTTTCAATGTTTCATCTATCTAGATGGCCAAGTTGGAACAGACAACATGAGCAAATTGAATCTAAAATCAGATCTGTATAATATTTGGGTTGAGATTTTAGCATGCTGAAAGACTTGTGCTGCTCTATTGCACTGAATTTTCTGAAACTCTCTGGTCACAGAATTTCAAAAGAAAAATCCAGAAGCAAACCACTGACACAAGCTGCACAAGGTGAGGAAGATCAGAGAAGCCTTGAGAAATCATGCACTGCTAAATCAGTAATGAACAGAGAAATGCAACGTACATTTATTTACAGAGCAACACTTACACACACACACACACACATACACACACATGCATGCAAGGCAAAAAGCCTTGCTCTCAGATGTCTGGAGTTTTCAAAAAGATATTTATCCATCCACAGGCCTCCGTCAAACAGTGCTGACCATGGATAAATCCTGGTCTACCCTCCTGGTACAGCACTGACCATGGATAAATCCTGGTCTACCCTCCTGGTACAGCGCTGACCATGGATAAATCCTGGTCTACCCTCCTGGTACAGCACTGACCATGGATAAATCCTGGTCTACCCTCCTGGTACAGCACTGACCATGGATAAATCCTGGTCTACCCTCCTGGTACAGCGCTGTTTGTTGCTGAACAGGCCAGTGTGTGAATGACAGTCTCTGTCACACAGGTCACACTGGCTGATCGACTCTGTGCTGTTTATCCGTATCTACATTTTTAATGTATATCTCTTGTTAAAACATTTCTTTTCCTTGATATTACACCTAATCTAACACACTACACCATGACCCACTTCCGGCAGAGGTCTGGCTTCTGTCCTGTGCAAAATACACTCCGCCCAAGTGAAGAAATCAAAAGTAGCTGTAACTGGTATCCTCCCTTGAGTATATTACCTCCCTTGTGTTTACACACACACACACACACACACACACACACACACACACACACCACACACACATTCAGACTTGAAGACTGCAGACAGCCCACCTGAATCCTGAAGTACCTGCAGAGGGAATGAATGTCTCCCGGTTGGACAAGCTGGCCACTGTTCAGTTCAGACATCGACTTCAGAAAGCGCTTCAACAAAACAATCAGAATAGTTTTACTACCTCAGTAAAATAAACAAAATTAAGTGTGGTGAAGTCTGTGAGTTATACAGATTACCTGCATGACAGCGAAGTTTGGCTCACAACAAACATAACAAAAACATGAACAACAGAGCCCTAGCAAACCAAACCCGACAAAAACATTACCTCTCCGCTAATAAAACACATGCACACACATGTACACACACAGAAATCACACTAATCCATGCACACATTTTGCATAACACAACAGTCAAGTGATTAAAAGTGTCGGACTTTCAATCTGAGGGTCCCAGGTTTGAATCTCTGTCATGGCGCCTGGCGGGTCAAGAGTGGAGATTTTTCCGATCTCCCAGGTCAACATATGTGCAGACCTGCTAGTGCCTGAACCCCCTTCATGTGTATATGCATGCAGAAGATCAAATACGCATGTTAAAGATCCTGTAATCCATGTCAGTGTTTGGAGGGATTACAGAGACACAAAAATACCCAGCATGCATCAACCACAACAGAGTCATGGGCAAGTTGATGTTGGTGGTGTAACAGAAAGAAAGAAGAATAAAAGAAAAAAAACAAACAAATGTGACGGTGAAGTCACTATAAGAAGAAATACCTAGCTAAGTATCAAAGATCGTTCGGCACAGTGGCTGCTCCTCACTATAAGAAGAAATACCTAGCTACGTATCAAAGATCGTTCGGCACAGTGGCTGCTCCTCACTATAAGAAGAAATACCTAGCTACGTATCAAAGATCGTTCGGCACAGTGGCTGCTCCTCACTATAAGAAGAAATACCTAGCTACGTATCAAAGATCGTTCGGCACAGTGGCTGCTCCTCACTATAAGAAGAAATACCTAGCTAAGTATCAAAGAGCGTTCGGCACAGTGGCTGCTCCTCACTATAAGAAGAAATACCTAGCTAAGTATCAAAGAGCGTTCGGCACAGTGGCTGCTCCTCACTATAAGAAGAAATACCTAGCTAAGTATCAAAGATCGTTCGGCACAGTGGCTGCTCCTCACTATAAGAAGAAATACCTAGCTAAGTATCAAAGAGCGTTCGGCACAGTGGCTGCTCCTCACTATAAAAAGAAATACCTAGCTACGTATCAAAAAGCGTTCGGCACAGAGGCTGCTCCTCAAAAAAATGACGCCAATCAGTCACAGAAACACACACACATTGTCAGCGGACACCTTTTCTTGTCACAGCTGTCCACTCCCCTTCTTGTGCCTACCCTTCCTCTTCCTTCCGCCAACAGATCAAGTCAAATCAACTTCATTATCTTCAAAGAGAAATCAACACGTGGTCTTATTTGCTCATGCTCACAATATAAAGATAAAAACATGCATTTAACCCCTTCAGTGCCACAAGACATTCAGCTTTTTTTTTCAAGTGTGATGAACTGATTACTCCATGTGAGGAAATAACACTGCTAAAATCAATGTTATTTTGATGTATTTTGATTTTAAGAATTTCTCTTTAAGTTCAAGTATAAGGAGATGTTGCCATCAGCTCAGGCACATGGCAACATGTTGCCATTTTCTCCAGATCTGCGCAGACTACCTGCTGAAACTGAGTGAGCTCTGCCCTGGAGATGCCCTTGATTCAATCTTTAAAAATTGTTCAGTCTAGTTTCATTCAGTCTCTCTTTAAAATATTCAAGTGCAGTAAATATGTCGATGGTGCAGTTAGTGTCATTTTAAATGTTCTGTCCACAATTAGTGTTCCTCTTCTTTTAACTGCAAACAAGAAATGTCATGCCATCTTTAAACCCAAACAAACGTTCTGGTAACCAACTAAGAAGAGCCCAATGAAAATGAATTTTCTGGCATATCCGGACACCTTGCATTCAACACTCAATCCACAATACCAACAAATGAAAGAAAATATCAGAACAGGTTCAATAAGACAGTGGTGAAAAAGTGCAGTGTTCACAGTAAAACATTTTAAGTTTTCTAAGACAGTACATTCTTGCCTGATACTTCATGTCACTAAAATCTATTATGAAATGAAATTCAATTTATTGTCTTTGGGTGCTCCAAGATATTTATAATCAGTGATATGCTCAACTTTCACACCATTGATAAAAAGATTTGTGATCATACTGGGGTTTTTTTCTAAAACCAGTTATCATTAATTTTCTTCTGTTTTTGACACATTCAGGTCAAGGTGGTTTATCTCACACCAAGCTGTGAACTTCTGAACCTCCAGAAAATAGGCTGTGTCTGAATTTGAAAGGTCTTCATCAGAGCTTTTGACAAGGAGAGTCAGTGCCTTTGCAGTCATTTGAATAGAAGGTGAAGAAGACAGGGGACAGAACAGTACCTTGGGGGCAACCAATTGACACAGATAAGGAAGTGGAAATAACATTTTGGAATCCGACTGACTAAGTGTGTTTTAACAGAAAATCCAGAATCCATATGATGAGCCTGCAGTTGAGTACATGCGAAGAAGTTTGAATGCCATGTATGTGGTTGTATCGCATCAAAAACATAGGAGAAGTCAATGCATGCTGGGCATGTTCTTGTTTCCATAACTCACTGAATGGTGACATGGATTCCACGATCTTTAACTTGCATATTTCATCTTCTGAGTGCGTATACACATGAAGGGGGTTCTGGCACTAGCAGGTCTGCACATATGTTGACCTGGGAGATCGCAAAAATCTCCACCATTTACCCACCATGCACCGTTACCAAGATTCGAACCCAAGACCCTCAGACTGAAAGTCCAATATTTTAACCACTCCACAGTATTGTGTTCTTTACTCCAATTTTCCTTACTCTGCCCAGGTGTGAATGGGTAGCTGACTCTGGCTGGGAGGGTTAAAACGGCATCAGGAGAGCCCTGCATTCCTATGCCAAGCCCCAGTCCCTAGTCACAGTGGAAATGAATTCACAGCCTGCATGGCTGTAAAGGAGTGCGGAACCTTGAACTCATTCTACCCAACAGCTACATGTCTGCTACAACTCCCCTGGACCAGCACTATGTAAGACCACTGCAAAATTGGGTTGTTCGCCAAAGAGGTGAAAATCGATGGATAATTGTTATCTGTCAAACAAAGCTTTGTTTTCATTCTTCTGGAATCCATAAACAGCTCAATTTAAAATGCCAACAGTACCAAGCAAGAATAAACAAAGAAATCAGAATAGAATATTTGTACTTGGTCCACATGGGACGTAATCATGGTACGAATGAGTTAACCTTTGATATAAAAACTCTGCTAAAAAAAAGCAAGACAACCTATGTGACTGCTGTGCTCATAAAATGACGGTTTGACCTCACCTGGTCAGCCCGTGACCCCACCGGCACAAAGACGATTGGGTGTGGCAAGCTGGGGTCTTTCTTTGGGTTCAGGTCCATCATCAAACGAGAAAAACTTGCTTTCGTCTGCAGTGAAAACAGCAAGTTATCAAACACAAACTAAATGAGAAAATAAAAAGAAAAGTAAATCTATCTTCAAGCATTGTGCATGCAAGTTAAGCATCCTCGATGATGGTGAAATCTTTTTTTCGAGAAATGAAAACCAAACTAACAAAAAGAACAAAGAAATACTACTGTTTATTTGATCTATTAACCTTTGACAAAGTTTAGTTTAGTAACCTTTGATTAAGTCAAAATCATTACGTTTGAAACCATTTGCAAGCAAACACCATCCTAATTATTGCCATTTTCTGGTAAGGACCAGCAGATGGGGTGGACATTTTAAAGAGTCTTACACTGCAACATAAAGAACACATGTTGAGAAGAAAATGTCTCATCGTAGTATAGAATTATAGTATACAGCACATTTACCTGAAAATAGTCTTGAAACAACTTATGTTGAGAAACTGACCAAGATGGAAGAAGCAGAAGCAGCAGAAGTAGAAGCAGGAACATAAGTAGAAAAAAAGAAATAGAAGCAGAAGAAGCAAAAACTGATGTAAGAAAAGAAAAAAGAGAAGAGAAGATTGATTCAAGTTTGAAAAAAAAGAGAGAAAAGGAATAAAAACAAAAACAAAAAACAAAACAAAAAACAAACACGTAGGCAACTGACATACATTGGTGGCATCATTAACTCTGTCTGAGAGATCATCGTTGCTCTCAGTGATGTGGCCATCAGTGATGAAGATGATGCGAGGATGGATGTCGTACTCACCAGATATGGACACAGTGCCACCTGCAAGTGATTGCAGTACTCTGCCACAATTGTGGAACAAATGTAAGCATTTATCAGAAACTTCTTTGTGTTAGTTAGTTGTTTCAAGCAATGTTCACATGACAGGGTGATACGTAACATGACCAAAATACTATATTGTTTGTGTGCACCACACACACACAGGCAGACACACACAGTCATATTCACATTCATACACACAAATGAACATATACACACACATGCACGCACAACACACACACACACACACACACACACACACACACACACACACACAAACACGCACAAGATACACATGCACATGCTAAAGACACACATATGCAAAACACACACACACACACACACACATGCTAAAGACAAACACACACATACAAACAAAAGATACAGATAAAAACATACAGGCAAAAGACACACACACACACACACACACACACACACACACACCCACCACTACCACCAATACCAGTTTTACCTTTCCCGTGAAAAGCAGACAGGCACACCACAGTGGCCTCAAAGAAAGGAGAGCTGCCACCAAACTCAAGTCTGTCTGTACACAAATAACAACTGTACATTGAGGCATGCAGTTTTGGAGAAATGCATTTAGAACAATAGTAACAATAGTACTAGGAACAAAAAGCCTAAGAAAACAGACATTTCATCATGTTTAATGTGGTGTGTTGGCCGAGTGGTAATGCGTCCACCGAGGAAGACAGAGAATCAGAGCGCAAAGTCGCCAGTATTTTCTCCCCCTCCATTAGACCTTGAGTGGTGGTCTGGATGCTAGCCATTCGGATGAGACAATAAACCAAGGTCCCATGTGCGGCATGCACTAAGTGCACACAAAAGAACCCATGGCAACAAAAGGATTGTCCCTGGCAAAACTCTGTCAAAAACATGCACTTCGATAGGAAAACAAATAAAACTGCAGACAGAAAAAAATACAAAAAAGATGGGTGGTGCTCTCAGCGTGGTGACGTGCTCTCCCTGGGGAGAGCAGCCCAAACTACACACTGAGAAATCTGTTGTGACAAAAAAAAAGGTAATACAATACAATGTTTAATGTGCATATAATCTTGCAATGATGAGTAATTAAGTGCAGGGTTTTGTGGTTCTTTGCGCTGAACTGAACTTTTTGTCAGAATGATTCAATACAATACAATATGATACAATACAATACAAAACAATACAGTTTCAGTATATAATTTGATATAATACAATACAATGCAAAAGTTTCCGTATACAATCCAATCCAATCCAGTACAGTTTTAGTTTCAAGGAGGTGACAAAGTGTGCAGACGGATTTATATACGCTGCACCATATCTGCCATAAAAAAAAAAAAAAGACAGCAGATGCCTGACCTTGGCAAGGTCAACACAATACAATCTGACTTTATCCATTCCTCAAGGGGGAAATTTTTGTGTCCAGTAACACATCGCTAAGAATTACATATAACACAATAATGACAACATAAATGCACACATTTTGTTTTTTTGAACCACATATATGAGCTGCAACAAACTTTAAGAAACAAGATATCTCTCTATATTTCGTCACACACAAACTCACTCGCACACAAACACATACACACATGTTTATGTGTATGTATGTGTGTGTGTGTGCATGGGATTCAAACTCATACTCTTCTCAATGCCTCTGTGTGTGGTGGTGGTGGTGGTGGTGGTGTGCAACTTCCATTATATAAAACATTCTCTTTTCTGACGGTGTTTACAAAAGAAATGCAGCATGATTATCAATACATTTTCCCTGTTATCTTCAGTAGTCAGGGAGACTTCACTGAACAAAGATCACAAAGTAATGATTTTTTTCCATTCTTCTGGAAACTTCCTCAGCATACAGCAAAGTAAATGGAAGACAGGACTGAACTGAGACCTGCACACTGTGACACCTTGGAACTGACACTGAAACATTCATCACATGTAGTGCACATCACAGGGGCCAGTCAACACTCTGAACTTGAGGAGGGTGGCAGAGTGGTTAAGGTGCTCATTTGCTAGTACACAGAGTGCCTGAGGGTTTGGGTTCCAATTCCATTCTCACCCCTTCTCCAAAGTTTGAACTGAGCATCTAGTCATTTGGATGAGACGATAAACTGAGGTCGTATGAGCATCATGCACTTGGCACACTGATTTGGATGAGACAATAAACTGAGGTCGTATGAGCATCATGCACTTGGCACACTGATTTGGATGAGACAATAAACTGAGGTCTTATGAGCATCATGCACTTGGCACACTGAACCCATGGCAACAAAAGTATTGTCCTCGTCTCCACTCTGGGAGGGAAGCCATTATTGTCGTTAGTAGGGGACTTAGCAGGTGGTGTCCTAAGTACATTAAAACAGAACAGGCACCACTGAACACCACCGAAGTGACTCAGCAGCAGTGCAGGGCCTCCTCTGGTGTGTGGCTTCCTGGCGACCTAACATCGATGGTTCCCTGTGGACTGCCGACGCTGAAACTGCGACGGACGAACCCGGGTGTGGCTGTGTATGGGGGAATCTAAATGAGCGGCGTGGGAGTAATGCCACTGAAACGGTGCAGATGATGGGGCAGCAAAAAAAAAAGAAGAAAAAAATATTGTCCTCTGGCAAAATTATGTAGAAGAAATCCACTCGCACAGGTACACAACTATATACATGCAAGCACTCTAGGACTGACTAAGCGTATTTGGTTAGGCTCCTGGTCAGACATACGCCTAGCAGATGTGGTGTAGAGTATATGGATTTGTCCTCATGCAGTGACACTTCCCTAAGCAACTGAAAGTGACACAGAAAACTGGGGACTCACCAACGGTGTCCCTGGCAAGGGAGAAGTCAATGGTGAGGGGCAGTGCGATGCGTGCACGCCCTCCAAACGTGACCAGTCCGATGTTCTCCTCCACCTCACTGGCCATGTCTTCCACACCTGAACACCGCAATGTCACACAATACACACCTGAACACCGCAATGTCACACAATACACACCTGAACACAACACAATACACACCTGAACATTGCAATGTAGCACAATACTCACCTGAACACCTTGATGTCACACATTACACACCTGAATACCGCAATGTCACAAAATATATACCTGAATACCGCAATGTCACACAATATACACCTGAACATCACAATGTCACACAATATACACCTGAACACCGTATGTCACACAATATACACCTGAACACTGCAATATCACATAATATACACCTGAACACCGTATGTCACACAATATACACCTGAACATCGCAATGTCACACAATATACACCTGAACACCGTATGTCACACAATATACACCTGAACATCGCAATGTCACACAATATACACCTGAACACCGTATGTCACACAATATACACCTGAACATCGCAAAGTCACACAATATACACCTGAACACTGCAATGTCACACAATATACACCTCAAGACCGTATGTCACACAATATACACCTGAACACTGCAATGTCACACAATACACACCTGAACACAACACAATACATACCTGAACATCGTAGTATAATACACACCTGAACACCTAGATGTCACACAATATACACCTGAATACCGCAATGTCACACAATACACACATGAACACCGTATATCACACAATATACACCTGAACACCGCAATGTCGCACAATATACACCTGAACACTGTATGTCACAATTCACAATGAAAAATATAGTTATGTAATGCTATAATTAACTATAAACAAACCACAATTCACAATGAAAAATATAGTTATGTAATGCTATAATTAACTATAAACAAACCACAATTCACAATGAAAAATATAGTTATGTAATGCTATAATTAACTATAAACAAACCACAATTCACAATGAAAAATATAGTTATGTAATGCTATAATTAACTATACACAAACCACAATTCACAATGAAAAATATAGTTATGTAATGCTATAATTAACTATAAACAAACCACAATTCACAATGAAAAATATAGTTATGTAATGCTACAATTAACTGTAAACAAACCACAATTCACAATGAAAAATATAGTTATGTAATGCTATAATTAACTGTAAACAAACCACAATTCACAATGAAAAATATAGTTATGTAATGCTATAATTAACTATAAACAAACCACAATTCACAATGAAAAATATAGTTATGTAATGCTATAATTAACTATACACAAACCACAATTCACAATGAAAAATATAGTTATATAATGCTATAATTAACTATACACAAACCACAATTCACAATGAAAAATATAGTTATGTAATGCTATAATTAACTATAAACAAACCACAATTCACAATGAAAAATATAGTTATGTAATGCTATAATTAACTATAAACAAACCACAATTCACAATGAAAAATATAGTTATGTAATGCTATAATCAACTATAAACAAACCACAATTCACAATGAAAAATACAGTTATATAATGCTATAATCAACTATAAACAAACCACAATTCACAATGAAAAATATAGTTATGTAATGCTATAATTAACTATAAACAAACCACAATTCACAATGAAAAATATAGTTATGTAATGCTATAACTACAATAAGACATGAACCTCCCGCCTCCCAGAAAAGAGTGTAATTGCACTTCAAACCCATTTTCAACTCACCCTTTAAAGCCAGCACTCCAATGACCAATTCAGCCATTCGAACCACATGAAGCTTTCTTAGCTAACTGGTGCTGCGTCATGTTATTACCGTTAATGAATGCCATGGCAGTGTCGATCATCTGCTGCCTGGCGTTTCCCTGAAGCATGCTTTCCGACGTGTCCAAGCACAGAACTGTGTCATAGGATTTTGCCTTGGGAGGAGGATTCAGTACTGGAAAAAAAAAAAAAAAAAATCACCCAACCAACCAACAATAAAAATGTTTATCAATCGTCCAGTTTTTTCTCTCACCGTTGCACTGAAAGGTTATAATGAAACCTCTTCATTACCAATGGTTCCATCACACACTCTGCGCACAATTTCAATACAGCAAGATACACTAAGTAATATAGTATATACTAAACAATACATAGAGCAGTACACTAAACAATACTACACAGAACAGCCACAGTGTGCTGCAGTGAAAACGGGCAAGGTGCAAGGGTATTTCTCTTTCATGACACAAGGGTGGTCTCATGCCGCTCTTGCTGATGATTTTCAGGTGTTTCTTCCCCCAATGGTAGGTCGACTGCGCATTCCCAATCTTTGGCACCTTCAAGCAGCCCCAGTTTCCAAGCTTTGGATGTTACAGCTGTTCCTGGCCAGACTTTATTGCCATCTACAGACAGGAACTCTACTGGAACTTCTGGTGGTACTCCTTGAACAGTGCTCACCACGTATGCAATTTCTTTTAGCACTTGGTTGTGCCTCCATGTGTACCGTCCCTGGCTCAACGCCGCTTTGCATGAGCTGAGGACATGTTCCACTGTTTGTTTGCCATGGCAGAGTGGGCATGCAGGGTCCTCTGCTTTCCCACATTTCACCAAGTTTATATTTGAGGGAAGGAGGTCATAGACAGATCTTAGGATGAAACTGACCCTCAGAGGGGCCATGTTCCACATGTCGCTCCAGCTGAGGCTCCTTTGGAGTGCATTTTCCCATGTTGTCCACTGCCCCTGCAGGCCTTGCTGGACTGCCTTCTGGCCTCTTTTATCATCCTCTTCCTTCTTGATCACCTGTATGATCATGTCTCGTTTTGCTGTCCCACTTGCCTTGGACCACCATTCCATCTTTGTCGATCCCAGGCCCTGTCTGTTGGTTTGGGTGTGTCCTATTACTTCCTTCGTCTTGTGCAGTAAATTATGCTCTCTGACTTGTCATTGCACTACTGGTGGTTATTTTTTATCAACTGTCTCTTAAAGAGAACAAGCAGAAATTTGGAAGGGACTAGTAGATTTCTTTTTTTACCTACATCTTTTTTTTTTTTTTACCTACTTCACACTAAAAAAGAACCCAAGGCAAAGAGAACATTGTCCTCTGGCAAAACTGTCGAAAAAATTCACTCAAACAGGTACACAAATATTATACACATATACTCAAGGCCTGATTAATAACCTTGGGTTCTGTTGATGGTCAAGCATCTGCCTGGCAGATATGGTACAGCATGTATGGATTTGTCCAAACACAGTGGCACCTCCTTGAGAGACTGAAACTGAAAGTGAAAGTGTACCTGGAGCGCGGGCTTGGTCCACAGCTTCCTGGAGACGACGAGACTCTGTGTCACCGCCATGAACACGGATGTTCATGCTCCGTATTCCTGAAAATGGGCAGATGAAACATGGTTACATGTAAAAGAAAGAAAACAAAAGAAAAAAAGACATGCATTGTTTCAGAGTATCAATCAATCAATCATCAGAAATATATCAATGTGTGTGTGTGTGTGTGTGTGTGCATGCACGTACAAGCATGTGTGTGAGTGTGTTCTGTACAGAAAGAAAAACAGAGAGAGAGATAAGGATACGGGTGAATTATTCAATAAGGCCATGGCCCCTCATGAAGGGGATACAGTGAACACAACAACAGAGGCATACTACCAACAATACACATCAGTAAATGTTCAACTGCAAGCTGAAAATACACAAAAATTAATAATTAACTTTATAATGCATTGCGTTTTTTAAACGCTTTACACAAGTAAACAGCAAACTGTTTTTTTAATGGTTTCATTTGTCGATGACATCAGCAAAACAAGTCCAAATGAAGATGGGCGTGTGTAATATTTTTGTGGAATTAACTAAGATCTAAGGTCTTCCAAAGCAGGGCAGCATAACACAAGGTGAAGTTCAGTTTCTTCAGCACATCTACATAATGGACAAATAAGATCACAGACACTGAACTTACGATAACGAAGACAATGCAGTAAGATGTCAGAAATCCCTGATCTGAACCTTGTCGTGATGTATTTTAAATGCCTATCCATTTTCATTGATAAATAAATTGGAATAGAATGCATATAACTGAACTGCTTATAAAACCTGAAACGACTGCTTTCTTGAACATGATATGACCATTCTTGCCATCTACAATCAATTAATCTTGTACAAAACATGCGAATAAATCCATTTATGTTGCCTACCCCCTGCTGTAACCAAACATAAAAAACCACCAGTTCATTTAATCTAACCCTAACCTTTGACACCCAGTTTACCTTACCCCTAGAGTCTAGATCATATAACATACAATGAGCTTTTTCGGTAGCCTTCAATTTTCCATTTGTGTTATTTTTAACCAATAACTAAAACATTTTACTGCGGAATAGATTGGATACCTATTTGTCTCACCATAGATTAAATCATTTGGTGTTTTCATTGTGACTCCAAGAAATTTTTTTTAGTGCAAATAGATGGACATTCTCACAGCAAGTAGCAGCATTAGAAAGACCCCAAATCTCTGCTCCATACTGAACAATGGGCTGTACTTGGGAGTCAAACAGTTTCATAAATAGGTCTAAAGACTGATTTTCTACACTTGACAGTTTTTGCATAATACAGAGTAATGTGTGCTTGGCTCTACTTGCAAGATCTTTACAAGCAACCGTGAAATTCAATTTAGTTGAAAGATATATATCTAGGTATTTATATACATTCACTACAGGCAGACATACAGAGAGAGAGAGAGAGAGAGAGAGAGAGAGCGAGAGAGAGAGAAACAGAAAGAGAGAAACAGAGAGAGGGAGGTACAGAGGTAGTGAGAGATAAAGAGATAAAGATAGGGGGGAAAAAATGGAATGAAAGAAGAATGGTATGGTACTATGACAAAAAACAAACAAAAAACCCAAACAAACAAACAAAAAACCCAAACAAACAAAAAACAACAAAACCAATAACAATAAAAAAAAAAAAAAAAAAGCAAAAGCAAAACAAAACAAAAAATCATTAACATCAAACAACAATAAAAAAAAAATGAATGTTCTACTGTACTGAGCATTAAACCTCTGCAATATCAGTTAGCATCTTGAAATTAAAAAATAAAAACCATTCATATGACGCTCAGCAAACGGTTACAAAAAAATTCTTGCCTTTAAACTCTGGCATTAGAACAATACATGTTTGCTAGATATAAGATCTCCACAATTATAATCACTGCCAGGATAATAAAAACCTGTGCTGGCGCAAATACACATATGAAGGGTCACTTCATAAAGCAGATATATTTCATAAAATGGAATAGAAAAAAACAACAACAAAAAACGAATCAAAACATGATTACAATCATACAGGCTGCATACGGTCCACAACTTGCCACACAGTGAACATCCCCAACAATCAAAGCGTGCAAATTCCCGAACAGTGCTTTTTTTGTTTTGTTCTGTTGCTTTCTCCTTCTGGGTGTGTCTCTAGGTAGTTATGATGAGGAGACTGCCCAGTGGAGAACTGCACCCTGCTTTATTTTTAGACTTCAGATTTTTCCAGTTTTAGAGGCCATGCATGTGCCAAAGCACCAGTTGAACTTGCCTCTAATTATAGTACTTTTACAACATGTGGTACAGGTGTAGCACTGGAAATGAGCAACAACAACAAAAAGATAGCTAAACTTTCTGTTGAACAAATTACTGAAACTGCAGCAGATAAAGAAACACACACACACACACACACGCACACACACACTAAGCTTTCACCACACACATGCACACACACACACACACACACACACACACACACACACACACACACACACACACACACACACATTCAACTAAAACTAAGCTCTCACCAGGATTTCTGTGACTGCCCCTTCTGCAAAAAACACAAAAGTTGCATGATGAAAACAACATCATGAAAACACATCTCAAGATTCAAAGGATGGAAAACAAACAACCAATTTTGATGATGCAAATTCTGCAAACATTTTGGACAGAGTAACAGACTGTGATGGGTGTTTCAAAATGCTTCACGAAAAAATTGCAAAATGCTAAACACTATCATCACGATCCATATCATCTTCTATCAATGTTCTCATGAACATAGAATGATTTCATTTCATGATGAACACAGAATGAGTCTGGGATTCAGATCTGTGAACAAATGACCCACTTTTAACTTCAGACTTTGTTGTTGTTTTTTCTTTTTTCTTTTTCTGGAGGACTTTTATCTGACAGAATTCTTTATAGAAATGCACTGATCAATAATCAATGGCAAAATATCTTGAATACTTTGTTATGCACATGCACACTATATCATTTGCAGGTATCTGGGCTTTGGCACACAGCTGACAGACCTGGAGGAATCTGGTGAACAGTTCTTTTGTGCAGTGCCCCAGTGACTCTTCACAGAGTGAAGGAAAAAGTAGGAACATTGGACTGAATTATTTTGTAAATTTCAATGGAGCAGATGGGACAGATCAATATCCACAAAAGGCAACTGTGCAAATGTAATTCTAGAATCAATTGCAGAAGCAGGTACAAGATACAGGAATATTTTGTCATACCTGAAAGAGAAACTGTTGATAAACTCGCTGATAAAAAGGTGACATATCAAAAAGCACATGCATTATCCCCTGAGACATACAATAAAAAACATGAATCAGTTTTCCTTTTACTTCTCCCCAAATATGTTTTTACATATTTTCCCACCAGTTAGGCTGCTACATTCCATTTTCCAGTATGTGCAAGCTGGGTACGTTTCTATTTTCAAAATGTTAAAAAAAAGAAAAGAAAAAAAGAATGATCTTACATTCCATTTTCAGGTATGTGCAAGCTGGATACGTTTCTATTTTCAAAATGTTGAAAAAAGAAAAAGAAAAAAGAAAAGAAAAAAGGAATGATCTTTGACATATGTACTTATTTTTGTACATATGCATACATACAGTGGAGTGATGGCCTAGAGGTAACGCGTCCGCCTAGGAAGCGAGAAACTCTGAGGGCGCTGGTTCGAATCACGGCTCAGCCGCCGATATTTTCTCCCCCTCCATTAGACCATGAGTGGTGGTCTGGACGCTAGTCATTCGGATGAGACGATAAACCGAGGTCCTGTGTGCAGCATGCACTTAGTGCACGTAAAAGAACCCACGGCAACAAAAGAGTTGTTCCTGGCAAAATTCTGTAGAAAAATCCACTTCGACAGGAAAAACAAATAAAACCTGCATGCAGGAAAAAGTAAAAAAAAAAAAGGATGGCGCTGTAGTGTAGCGACGCGCTCTCCCTGGGGAGAGCAGCCCGAATTTCACACAGAGAAATCTGTTGTGATAAAAAGGAATACAGATACAAAGGGGTTACAGTCTGGCTTGGGAGATCAGAAACACTGATCTCCACCCTCAGCCCAGCAGGCACCGGTGCTGCCAAGACTTGAACCCTGCACCCTCTGACTACAAGACCAGTGCTTGGACTGTGCTGCTATAGTGCCCATCTGTTTCATCTGCCATTGTGAAGGATGAACAGGCATGCTGGTGGTTTTCTCCTGCAAAGTACTTGCCTGTCACTGTGTGTAGTTTCCTTTGGGCGGGCATCTCGAGCCCTACTGCTGGAGGCATGTGTCCTGTGAAAACAAAAGAAATGTTGGTGTTCCATTTCTCCTGCTGATCTATCTCTCTCTTCTTTTTTTTTCTTTGAGAGAAATTGCCTTTCAAGTGAAGTTTGAGCACATGAAAATACCACTGGAAAAAAACAACTACCAACCATGGTCTTTAATGTCAGTCATTAAATTGTACGCATCAACCACTGTAGTAACTTCATCACTTTCACTGAAGTAACTAACACACACACACACGCAAGGACACACACACTGAACAAGTCTTCGTGTTCCTTAATAATAATCATAATAACAATAATAATAATAATAATAATAAAGGACATTTGTTGAGCGCTTTCCCCCCATAAAAAGAGCTGACAACGCTTTACAATAAACATCACACACACACACACACACACGCGCGCACGCAATAACTCACAAAAGAAAGAAGAAGAAAAATAATGATTTAGCACACAATAATATAAAACAGATTCAGAGACTACATGTATTACATAATTACACACACACACAAACACACACACACCGAAAGAGAGAGAGAGTTTGCATGGCTTATAACTGAAAAGGTATGGATAGGCGTTTTCAAAAAGATGTGTTTTCAGACCAGTTTTGAAAGATTGAAATGATTGAGAGTGGCGAAGATCGTGAGGTAAACTGTTCCAGACATGTGGAGCTGAATAAGAAAAGGAAGAATCACCGAAGGATTGGGCTTTAACATGGGGAGCAAGTAGCCGCCTTGAATCGGAAGATGATCTGAGTTGTTGACCGGGTGTGTAGGTTTGAATCAATTCTCTCAGATACTGAGGAGCAGCACCCAAAATGGAGTTGAAGGTGAGAATTGCAACTTTGTACTGAGTGCAGGCAGAAACTGGTAACCAGTGGAGAGAATGCAGAAGATGAATGATATTGTCAGTCTTTTTGGTTCTAAAGATTAATCTTGCTCCTGCGTTTTGAACTCTCTGGAGTTTTTGTATCAAGTATATAGGACAACCAGTGAGGAGTGAGTTGCAGTAATCTAGTCTAGACAAGACAAGACAGCACACCAGAATTTGTGTTGCTTGAGTAGTAAGGATATGTCGGATGGAAATGATCTTTCGAATTTTAAAGTATGCAGCCTTGCAGAGACTGTTTACGTGTTTCTTCATTGTGAGGTTTGAATCAAACGTCACGCCCAGATTTTTCACTGAAGATACAAAGTCTACATCTGAATCTCCAATTTTAAGGGAGGAAGGCAAGGAGTTGTTTATAGACAGTCCTTCCAATTTTATAATAATGGAAAGAAGCAAGGCTCAAGGTTGTTTTGTAGCAGACTGTTCTGAAGTGTACAGTAAATCTTCATAGTAAGCCTGATGGTGTTTTATTTCTTGAAATTGAATACATTTTTATCATAAAGCAGACCAAACGCAGGTTCAACGTTAAAAGCAGTTATCAATAAAGATTTGGGACTTAATTACAAACTGCCATGCAGGCTGTCTGTTAACCAGCAACAGCTATATGTGCATGTGTGATGAAAACTGAACGTGATAATGAAGAAATTCTATAATGTCACTCTGATATCATAACAGTTAATGATGCAGATTTCCTTAAAGCTAGGCTCAATGGTTGCAGTGGAGCTAACTTGACATGAATATTACACATTTACATTAAACATTCCTCTTCTAACTCACATATAAGAATCTAAGTGATAAAGAAAGGAAAGGGGAAATAAAGAAAATACAGAAAGGAAATCGAATAACGAAAAAACAAAACAACAACACCCAAAACATCAACAACAGAGACACGAGCAAATAAAGAAAGACAGAATGAAAATGAAAGTCCCCAAACTTTCATGGTGGGGCTAAAAAAAACAACATAAGATAAAACAGTGAAAGTCCAAACCTGTTTGTTGGGGTATCAAATGGTTGATGGTGCACACCTTCTTCAGGAATGTTTGATTTTGACATTTCTTTGGCTTGCTTAGTGCACGCTGCAGCTGAGTTTGCTGATCCATATCCGCTTTCCCTGCCAGATCCTCTGCTCTCTGGCTCTGACAGCGCTCCTGGTCTCCAATGCCGAATGGTACCATATGCAAATTGATCCAATGGCTTATCATTTAAGTGCTCAGGTCCATAATTTCTTGAGTATTTCTGGTCCAAATGCTGAGACTGCTCAAACCTTTCGATAGCTTGTACATCTGGCTGAACCATTTTTGTTTGAAGCAGGATGGACAACTGGTTTGTATCATCATCTTTTTTTACCGCCATTGTGTATTGACTCTCTTTGTCAGATGGGTCTGGATGCACACAATTGACAACTACATGATCACATGGAGACTGGCTGACTTCACTGCTGGCTCTCTCTTTGCAATCTGCAGACTTTGCAGAACTTAGTTTTCTGATTTCTTGAATCAGTGTCTCCAGAAGAGAATGCATGTGCTTTGTGTCGCTGGCCATGGTGCTCGCCAAGTTCTTGACTTCCTGCACACCTAAAACAAAACGGAACAAAGATAAATAATTACACACTGAAAAGAAAACAGCTAATTTCCTTTTCTGGTATTCTTACTTCAATTTTCGTGCATTGTTGAATGTTACAAACAGACTGAGTTGGCATTCTTATTATAGATAGATTTGAATCGTACATAATTTCTTTTAAACACAAGATTTGCTCTTCCTACATGTTTTAGATTACGTAAAAGATTTGTTATGTGTGACGTTAATCACAAAGTGACGTAGTTTAGTGGAACTGGAGTACTGAGATGTCACTGGCAAGTGAGAGGATCAATGCTTATCTGTGGATAAGCTAGGACTTACATGTCAAGAGAGCATGCCTAAAAGCTGTATTGAAGAACGCTTCAAGAACGCGTGAAAATATGGCATAGAATAAAGCATCAAGTAGCATGTGAAGTAAGGAGTCTGCTGATCATCATAGAGATCTAGTGCAGAAGTCTGATCTACAGTAAAGATTGAATTATGAAGAGTTGTAAAAGGGATGTTTCCAGTGTTTTACTGTTATGTTGGTGTTGAAGATTAGAGCTGTTAATCTTCTATCGAAATTAAGGATTTTGAACCTGATACATTCGATATTTGCTCTGTCCGGACTGGATTCAACAAGAGATTAGAGCAACTCTTGTCAGACAGCGTTGCACGTCCTCTGAAGATTTTAAGAACAAGTGTTTGATTTTTGCCAATTACCTTTTGGAAAACAATCAACCATCGTCACCTACCTCAGACAGCACTCTGCGTCCTCTGAGCAGTGTCCATAAAGTACAAGAGCCGTGATCAAAACCCATATTACAACCTAACATTGAATTTATATTCCCATAAACAGATTTCGTGATCCATTTTTAGGGGCTTTCAACTCTACTTTGAAGGTTATGGATCATAACTGATTCAGACTCAGTTGTGAAACCAATACGCAGCCAGTCTGTCAGATACACAAAATCATCTGCAGTGACACACTAGTTCAGTCTGTGGCCATCACAGAGCTGTTCTGTTTTTGGCCTCCAAAACAATGCAGAGAAAAACCTGTAACGAAACTGATTTGATGATATGGGTCATTTCACATCATTTTAAAACTATACCTCTGACTTGAAGAGTGGATCACAAGCTATACATGGCATATCATTGACTGAACAGCAAAACACATGAAAATCCTCATTTACATGGGTCCCAGGCATATAGGATAATAAAAATAGGAATTACCCAAAAGAATGATTTGCAAAGAACGGTTAGGCAATAGAACAATCAATGTACTGACATTTAAATGAAAGAGGCTGCATGTGCCTGTGTACAGGATCCTTGCAACACAACTGGAAAAGTTTCAAAGATGTTGAATTGTACAGTTGGTTATGTGTGAAAATCGGTCACGAAAGATTGTCCACAGCTCAACAGTTTTCAAGAACAGGAAAGAAAAAAAATTGGTGAAAATTCTGTACTAATGTTCCATTTATTTGTCTTCAAAGAGAGTTGATTCAAGCAGAAGAATTTTGAATGCTTTTGTGTACTGATACTAGCAGAACACATGTTTTTTTTACAGAGCTTTCTTTCTCACAGAAAAATGACTACAGAATATGAATCCATCCAATAATGCATACTAACACTCACATCTCGCAGACAGGGCACTCATATATTGTACAATAAAAGTTTTACATACATGAACATACATGCAGTCAACTGAATAAACATACCATACACAAACATGTGCACATATAACTTGCACAAACACATGCACAGCAGAAGTTCAAGCAGAACGTCAGTCAATAACATGGTATGTAGAAAGGAAGAGGTGTGTTTTGAGAGACTTTTCAAACTGAACTGGGGAATCCACCTGATGGATGGAGAAAAGCAGTTTGTTCCACACTACCGGCCCAAGACAGGAGAAAGAGCAAGAGTACTGACCAACATCACCGATTAAAGTTCAAGGTCCCATGGACAGGAGAAAGAGCAAGAGTACTGACCAACATCACTGGTTCAAGTTCAAGGTCCCATGGACAGGAGAAAGAGCAAGAGTACTGACCAACATCACTGGTTCAAGTTAAAGGTCCCATGGACAGGAGAAAGAGCAAGAGTACTGACCAACATCACTGGTTCAAGTTAAAGGTCCTATGGACAGGAGAAAGAGCAAGAGTACTGACCAACATCACTGGTTCAAGTTCAAGGTCCCATGGACAGGAGAAAGAGCAAGAGTACTGACCAACATCACTGGTTCAAGTTAAAGGTCCCATGGACAGGAGAAAGAGCAAGAGTACTGACCAACATCACTGGTTAAAGTTAAAGGTCCCATGGCCTTTTCTGGACAATGGGGCAGTGAGTTCATATCCACCATGTCTAGGGCTTGGCTTAGGAAGGCAGGGCCCTTATCCTCTCCCTCCGCCCTTTTCACCTTCTCCAGCTGGTCAGGTGCTCATTCACACCTGTAAAGTGTCTTTCCAAAGAACTCAACACCAAACTGAAACAGAGCCTTGAACTCTGATCAGGACTGGAAAGGGCAACTAGTTGACTCCTTCACAGAATCCAGCCAAAACTGGGGAATGCAAAGAATGTGGATTTTGTTCTGTTACCCTTATTAGGGACTACCGGAACACCACCTGGACCTGTGTATACACAGACGGCTCTGCCGAGAATGCGGTTAGGAGTGGGAGAGGTGGTGTCTACATCCGGTTCCCAGATAGCAGCTTGGTGAGGAATTCCATTGTTACTGGCCTCACCTCAGTGAATTTTTTAGCCACAGCATGTGCGCTACCAGCTGTAGCCCAACTCCTCAACCAGAGAGACAGTTTGCCAGACCCCACTGTCCTCCTCACCGACTGCCGAGCTGTCCTACAAAGACCCCACTGTCCTCCTCACCGACTGCCGAGCTGTCCTACAGACCACACTGTCCTCCTCACCGACTGCCGAGCTGTCCTACAAAGACCCCACTGTCCTCCTCACCGACTGCCGAGCTGTCCTACAGACCACACTGTCCTCCTCACCGACTGCCGAGCTGTCCTACAAAGACCCCACTGTCCTCCTCACCGACTGCCGAGCTGTCCTACAAAGACCCCACTGTCCTCCTCACTGACTGCCGAGCTGTCCTACAAAGACCCCACTGTCCTCCTCACCGACTGCCGAGCTGTCCTACAGACCACACTGTCCTCCTCACCGACTGCCGAGCTGTCCTACAAAGACCCCACTGTCCTCCTCACCGACTGCCGAGCTGTCCTACAAAGACCCCACTGTCCTCCTCACCGACTGCCGAGCTGTCCTACAAAGACCCCACTGTCCTCCTCACCGACTGCCGAGCTGTCCTACAAAGCCACAAAGCCTCCAGATCTTAGTGGGGGACAAAACCCAGCGGGACATCCAGTCTGAGATGCAGGCCCTAAGTGCCAGAACCACAACGGTCCTGCAGTGGATCCCCTCTCACTGTGACATTGCAGGAAATGAAGAGGCAGACAAGCTCTCCAAAGCAGGAAGCAGGCTCACCTAATCTGCCCACCCCGTTAGCTTTGGGGAGGCAAAGACCATCCTATGCAGCCACTGCAAGAACAGCTGGGGAGAACGGCTACATCTGGGAGCAGAGAAAGACAGCATCCATCAACTGGGTCGAGATCAGCAAGTCATCATCCTCAGACTGCGCACAAGCCACTGCCAGCTCCTCTCCCAAATTTCCCACACAGACCAATGTCCGTGTGACACCGCTCCTCAAACTCCAGCCCATGTCCTGCAACACTGCCCTCTACACAAAGAGCTGAGGCGCCAGACCTGGTCCAGTCCTGCAGCGCTCCAGGACAAGTTGTGGGGAACGGTGACAGGGCTCCAGCGGACTGCAGACTTCGTTACTTACTCTGGACTGACCTGAAGGTGGCCTGGGAACGCTGAAGAAGAAGAAGTAGTAGTTCCGTTACCAGCAATCATTCTGTTCTATTGTCTCATAGTGGATCATACACATCAATACACACAATACAATATCAAACAATACAATACAATACTACAGCAAAACACAATGCACACAGCATCCTTCAGTCTTCTTCAGTCTTGGGAAACTACAGAATTGTGATCTAATGTAGTGCACACAACACAACACAGTACATTACAATACAGCAAAACACAATGCTTACAACACAACATACACAATACATATGATACAACACAATACAGTACAAGCATAAACGGGAGTCCTGTTACTAAAAGACAAAGTGTTTGTAAAAAGAAAACTAGAGAAAGGCACAAAAAAACACATACATTCATTCGAGGATGTCTGCAAAGTGTTGAGAGCCTGTGTGATGTTGTTCATAGTGTCCAAGACCTGAGGGAGCACTGATGCTGATTCTGCAAGAAAAAAATCCACAAAGTTTCATACCTCAGTCAGTTCAGTTCATAAATGTCTAATCAGTCACCAATGCGGATTCTGCAAGAAAAAATCCACATACACAGTTTTATACCCAAGTCAGTTCAGTTTTTAAATGTCTAATCAGATGTCAATTCTGCTAGAAATAATCCACAAACAGTTTTATACTCATTCAGTTCAGTTCTTAACTGGCTAATCAGTTTTGTTTCATTATCATTTTTGTACCCATATGAACTTAATTTCTTAATGACTGATTAGTGTGTGTCTGTGTGTGTGTGTGTGTGTGTGTGTGTGTGTGTGTGTGTGTGTGTGTGTGTGTGTGTGTGTGTGTGTGTGTGTGTGTGTTTGTGTGTGTGTGTGTGTGTGTGTGTGTGTGTGTGTGTGTGTGTGTGTGTGTGTGTGTGTGTGTGTGTGTGTGTGTGTGTGTGTGTTTCGCTCATCTTTTCACTGTAAGTGATATTAGATGAGGGTAGGAAAAAAATCGAGGGGGGAAAGAAATTACTGTGTATGCATGCGAATAAGTGAAAGTATGTGTGCGTGCGTGCATGCGTGTTGTGTGTGTGTGTGTGTGTGTGTGTGTGTGTGTTACATATAGAAAATGATTGATTTGAGTTTTGTTTTTGTTTTTTTAAAAAGCATAACAATATGACATCTTTCTAATGAAAAACTAACAACTATAACAGCGAACCAACTGGACTATTTAACAAGGAGTTGAAAAAGTCATACATTAGCAATGGACTGCTGAAGATTGTCAACACTGAAGATGATTTCAATTCAGGGATGTGAGACTTTAACATATCGCAAGTTAGTAAATGATTGGCTGTTATGTGAGCACCACAGATGCAAGAAACATTACTGACATACTTGGTTTTAAAACAATTCATTTTCCATCTGCAGATTAGAGAAATGATTTGCCTCTTATGAAAATCATTTTGGTAATGTTTTCCCATGAAACCATACATTTTCTGTATATTCTTATGTAACTCCAAGTTACCAGTGTGTTTTTCTTCAAGCTGAAATTTTGACCATTGGACTTTTTCTACCATGGTGTAACATTCTGAAGTGAAAGCAACATATTTAGATCGGACTCCTTCATGGAACTTCTAGCTCCTTTTTAAGCAAAATGTTGACTTTTTCATTATAGTACAAACTGCAATGAGAAGGAATCCAGCAAAAGGTTATGTAAGAGCCTCTTAGTAAGAGTTCGTGAATTAAATGGTTGATTTCAATAATGAGTTCATACTTTAACCATTTCTTTTAGAAGTTCAATAGCGTGAAGAACTGATTTAGAATCAACACAAAATAGAATCTGAAATATAGTTTTCGGAATGGATATCATGAAATTTAATGCCATTAGAATTGCTATTATGAGTTCAGCTGTGAAGATGGACTTATTCTCTCCCAGATGAAATGAGTTTTGAAAGTTAAGGTCTGGAATAATGAAAGCAGCATCAGCTCGTGTGTGTGTGTGTGTGTGTGTGTGTGTGTGTGTGTTTTAGACTTTGAGTTTATCTAAAATACTGTATCTTGGCTTTATTCATATGTCTGAGTTATATAATATAGAATTTTGTCCATTCTCTTACAATGTTTATTCCATGTGTGTGATTGGCATTGTTGTATGTTAAGTTTTTATCAACTTGGCATGTAAGCCTTTTGAGCCTTTTATGTTTTCATACTGAATGACTGGAACTTGTGTATGTTTTCTTATGTAACAAACACCACAGCGAGTTTCTCTTTCTGGAGATAATAAAGTATTCTATATTGTAATTGTGTCCTGATATTTAGTGGAAGGGTAAGACAGGCTAACTTGCAAAATATTGCCATAATCCTGTCAGCATATGTGTGTGTGTGTGTGTGTGTGCGCGCGCGCGCGCGCGTGCGTGTGTGTGTATGTGTGTGTGTGTGTGTGTGTGTGTGTGTGTGTGTGCGCGCGTGCGTGTGTGTATGTGTGTGTGTGTGTGTGTGTGTGTGTGTGTGTGAGAGAGAGAGAGAGAGAGAGAGAGAGAGAGAGAGAGAGAGAGAGAGAGAGAGAGAGACAAGCTAACTTGCAAAATATTGCCATAATCCTGTCAACATATGTGTGTGTGTGTGTGTGTGTGTGTGTGTGTGTGTGTGTGATATACTGATAAAAAAAAAAGGTCAATGAACAGCAAGCAAACACACACACACACACACACACACACACACACACACACACACACACACACACTGATTAAAAAAAAAGGTCAATGAACAGCAAACACACACACCGTCTAAAAACACTTATAGTGAATAGACGTTAAACTGAAGAAATCACACACACACACACACACACACACACACACTCACTTACACATGTATACACACATGATGTGGATCATGATGCTGTTGTAATCTCCAAGCAAATAAAACTGAGAATTAATGTGTTCATATATCATTAATATATCATAATGTGTTCATATATCATCCATATATCATCAACATATCATACATATCAAATAATATATGATCCATGGATATGGAAGTTAAATATACGTTTTATAGAAGATTGTGTTTTCCATGTTTTGCAAACGGCTTCACTAAAAGTAATTATATTGCTTTATTACCTGTTGTGCCTTGAACATAGTCTGTCCGGGCACCCGTTTCACCTGGTGTCTTGTGTCTGCCAGGCAACCTGTACATCACACAAGCCACATGCATACATTACTAACACCACCACCACCACTACTGCTGCTGCTACTACAACAACTACTACCACTACTACTACCACTACTTAAAAATAAGATATTTACAAATTGCTTTATAATAACACATCAGTCAGACACAGCACACAAGAACACACACACACACATGTATGCACAAACACACATGGAAGAAACATATGTGGATCCACAGAACACAGATATGGCATGGAGTGCCTTATTTATGTAGAGATTGCTTGAAACAGAATTGTTTTCGACTTGTTTCAAAGATGTGAATGTGGACTGTGGCTGAATGAAAAAAGCAGTGAATTCCAGGATTGTACAGCTAAAGAACTAAAAGCTCTTCTGCTGTGTTTCTTGCATGATATTTGTAAAAATGCACACACACACACACACACACACACACACACACACACACACACAAGAAAGAAAGAAAGAAGAAAAAGAGCAAGAGAAATACTCGGGAACACAGCACAATGGGGTGAAATATCACATTGTATTGTATTGTACTGCATTGCATTGCATTGTATTGTTGTACTGCAATGTATTGTATAACTTTTTGTTACAAGAGATTTCTGGCTTATATTCAGGCTGTTCTCACTAGGGGAGATGTCACCACAGTGTATCACCATCCATTTTCTTCTTTTTCTGTCTGCAAGTGTAGACTATAGGAAATTTTCTATCTAAAATTATGTTTAAATAACCGTGACCCAGCTAGTGCAAACTCCGGCAGGGGTCTGACATTCCTGTCCTGTGCAAACTGCTATCCGCCTGTGCGGAGAAAAACGAAAGTAACTACGGCCGATAACCTCCCGGAAGTAGATAACCTCCCCTTTGTCCCGCTGTAACCTCCCCTTTGTCCCGCTGGATACAGTACAGGTTTTAAAACTGAAGTGCATTTTCTCCAGAGTTTGCCAGGCATGACACTGACACTGACACTGACGCTGAGTGACAGTATGAGGGAGCAAAGGATGGGCCTGGGACATGAAGGAAAATAAATTTTAAAAAAGAGAGACACAGCCAGCCACAGACAGTCAGATAGACACACACACTCATACACACACAAGTATACCATGAGGCAAGACACATCACTCAGGGATTAAAAACTTAATAAAAAGAAGAAATTAAACTCATATGTGTGTGTGTGTGTGTGTGTGTGTGTGTGTGTGTGTATACATATACATACATAAATACATACATATATATATATATATATATAGTAATTCGGATGAGATGATAAACCGAGATCCCGTGTGCAACATGCACTTAGCGCACGTAAAAGAACCCATGGCAACAAAAGTGTTGTTCCTGGCAAAATTCTGTAGAAAAATCCACTTCGATAGGAAAAACAAATAAAACTGCACGCAGGAAAAAAATACAAAAAAATGGGTGGCGCTGTAGTGTAGCGACATGCTCTCCCTGGGGAGAGCAGCCCGAATTTCACACAGAGAAATCTGTTGTGATAAAAAGAAATACAAATACAAATAATATATATACATATATATATATATATATATATAGATATATACACATATCTATATTTATGTAGATCCATCTATCCATATGAAGTTTGTGCTTTCATATCCATGAGACTGCATATTTAATGCATATCTGTTGTGCATGTGCGTATGTGCGCGCACGAGCATACGTGTGTGTGTGTGTGTGTGTGTGTGACTGTGTGTATGTGTGTGTGACTGTGTGTGTATGTGTGTGTGTGTTTACTTACATTTATCTATTTGTTTATTCATTAATATTATCATTATTTTTATTCAAATCATTATTCATATAATTATTTTTTTCTATATTTCATTATTTTTATATTATATATTCATTTATTTACTTTTATTTTAGTTTCTTTTTTTTTTCTTTTTATATTTATAACTTTAATCTAATCAATAAGTAAGTCACTTATCGTTTTACTCATTTCTGTGTCTTATTTTACTTCGTTTCATTTTTCCTAATTGCCTGACTAAGTGTATTGGGTTACGCTGCTGGTCAGGCATCTGCTTAGCTGGTGTGGTGTAGCGTATAATCATGGAATTTTTTTTTCAAACGCAGTGATGCCTGCTTGAGTAACTGAACTGAGCTGAGCTGAGCTCTGGTTGGTGATTGATACAGCACTGGGCGTGGCTGGACAGGTCAATATAATATTCATTATATTTATATAGCGCTGAATCTTGCGCAGAGACAAATCAAAGCGCTTTTGCATCAGTCATTCAGACGCATGCATAACTCTAAACTGGAAAAAAAACAACTGAAGACAAGGAAGAGGCAGGGAAGGGAGGCTATTCTGGGAAGAGGTGGGTTGTAAGGCCAGACTTGAAAGAGCTGAATGTGAAGACCTGATGAAGCGAAAGAGGAAGTTCATTCCAATCGCAAGGTCCAGAGACAGAGAAAGAACAGCAACCAACAGTCGAGTGCTTGAATGTGGGTATGCGTAAATAGAGTGGATCTGAAGCTGATCGTAGAGAGTGAGATGGAGTGTAGAGGTGAAGGTAGCCATACAGATAGGAAGGGGCAGATTTGTGAATACATTTACAACATAGAGAACTGATCTTGTACTTTATTCTGTGTGAAACAGGGAGCCAGTGGAGATGTTTCAAAAGAGGGGTGATGTGCTCAGATCTTTTCTTTCTGCAGACGAGTTGGGCAGCAGAGTTTTGTATGCGCTGAAGGGACTGAATGGATAAAGCAGGCAAACCAGACAATAGAGTTACATTAGTCAAGGCGAGAGAGAATGAGAGAAATGACAAGTCTAGATGTTGCATCAGTGGACAGATATTTCCGGACGGAACTGATGCCCCGCAATTGACAGTAGCAGGATTGACATGTCTGACTGATAAATTTTTGCATGGACAGTGCGTTGTCAAGGACAACACCGAGGTTCCTGACTGAAATGGAAAGAGCGATGGATGTACTGCCAAGTTTGATTGTCTCAGTTGTGATGGAAGACAGTTTTTGTTTAGTTCCTATGATCATTGCTTCAGTTTTGTCCGCGTTCAGTTGTAACTCATTCAGTCATCCAGTTTTGTATGTCCAGGAAGCAGTTGCATGTTTCTTGCAAGAGCGATGACAATTTTTCGGGGGTATCACTCTTCTGGAGTTGAGTGTCATCAGCATAAGAATGATGACTGACATTAGGGCGGTTGATAATTTCAGCGAGAGGAGTAGTGTACAGTGTGAAGAACACTGGGCCTAAAATAGATCCCAGTGGGACTCCATATTCGATTTTAACGGGTTCAGACTGGAAATTATCAACAAAGACAGACTGGAATCGATCAGTGAGATAAGATTCGAACCAGTTTAGAGCAGTGCCATTGATACCAAATGTAAAATGAAAATGGGAAAGAAGGATTGAATGGTCTATCGTGTCAAAGGCGGCTGACAAGACAAGAAGAATGAGAAGGGAAATTTTTCCTGAGTCAGACGCTAGCAGTAGATTATTCAGGATGTGGAGGAGAGTGGTTTCGGTGCTGTGGTCAGCGCGATAGGCAGACTGAAATGGGTGGATGAGATTGTTGAAACAAAGGTGGTTGTTGAGCTGCTTCAGGACAGCTTTTTCAAGGAGTTTGGACATAAATGGGAGATTAGAAACTGGTCGATAGTTTTTCAAAATGCCTGCGTCAAAGTTGGGTTTCTTCAGAAGAGGCCGGACGATTGCAGTTTTGAAAGTGGATGGAAACGTTCCAGTGAGAAGGGATGAGTTATACAATACTGGTGATTGTGGGGAGAAACTGTGCGACACACTGGGAAAAAGACCGAAGCTGGTATAGGATCGAGCTCACAGTATTTTATTGTCATTTCTTTCAGGATTTCATGAACTTCTGTTTCAGTCAATGGATTAAAGGAATGGAGAAGAGTGCCGCTGAATTGAGGATCAGGATGAGCAGGTTGGAAAGACATTTGGTCTAAGATGATACAAATATTTTGGACTTTGTCGAAAAACTTGGAAGAGGAGAAGACATTGGGAAGTTCCGATAAAGTGTAAGCAGAAGGAAGAGGAGTCTTTTCTGCAGTGCCTAGATCTGATCTGATAAAGAGGTTTGGTGGATGTGGCATGAAAACTTGAGAAGAAGAGAAGTTTGTCTTTGCTGATGAGATCATATGTTTGACTTTATTTATTTCTTTTCGGAATATTTGATTGTGGACTTTCAGTTTTGTTGATCGCCATCGTCTTTCCAATTGCGTTTTGCAAGTCGAATATCTTGTGTGTACCATGCATGGGGCGGAGGGTCTATCAGGGAGCATGCGGATAGTGGGGGGTGCATGTTCATCCAGCAGTTGAGAGAGAGGACAGCTGTTGTAATGCGTAGAGACATCGGTACGGGAAGAAATTTTGAGAAGGCGTTCAGCAGCTTGAGAAAAAAAAAATGTTACAGTTGATGGATTTCAGGTTCCGACGATGAGTAACGGATTGTTTGGTTCCAGCAGGTTTTGGAAATATTAAGCGAGAAAATGACAGCAGATCGAATGGTCGGAAGAAAATTTGTCAGTTACAGTCACTTCTTCTCAGTCTCGTGTTCCTTGGCAGCGGCAACCACAACCAGCTAGTTGACGCAATATACAGGATGACCATCACTGCAAGAGTGCCTCGGCTCCCACATTGCCGACAGGTCTGGTCTGTCTGTCTGACTCTGGGCCTCTCACTCCGCTATGTACAAACAACAGCAAAAAAACCCAACAAAAACACGGCCATTTGGCTAGAAGACTACTCACCTGCTCCGTGCAGACATGCCATCATTGTCAGAACTGACCGTAGTCTCAGATTCATCCGCCTCTTCCTCCACGCCACTGCTGTGCTCATCCATATTCCCTCCACCTGCTTCGGCTGCCACCCCCTCCTCAGTCCTTGCAGTCAGCATCTCCTTTCCCCTTCCGTCACCCGACGTCACACTCGTCGTACCCTTTTCTTCTCTTTCTGGCTGACGTCCCATCTTTTCTTCGACATCAGAGTCTTTGTTACTCTTCCTCTGTGTCACTTGTTTACGTGTGTGGTCAAAGGATTCAGCCATGGTTTCAGATGCGGCTGTAAAGAATGAAGAACTGTTATGAAAGCAATTAATGTAACAACAACACTTCTTTTTCTTCTGTGTCAACGTGCAGCAGTTCCCATGTTCACTTCCATCGGTGATCGAGCTTTCACGTGCATGACTTTTATTTATTTATTTTTTTAAATCCCAGTACCATTTAGGCACCCATGCTCCATTTTCAGGAGCGTGCATGCTGGATGTATTCATATAAATTCCATAAAACACCGAACACTCACATGGATTACAGGATCTATAACATTTCTATTTTGATGTTCAGCATCTGCCAGATCTACAGATATGTTGATCTGGGAGACAGGAGAAATCTCCAATCTTAATCTGCCAGGTGCTGCCAGGATCCAAACCCAGGACCCTAAGATTGAAAGTCTAATACCCCCGAAAACGGAGTATGGCTGCCTACATGGTGGGGTAAAAACGGTCATACACATAAAAGCCCACTCGTGTGCATACGAAGAAGGAGAAGAAGAAAGTCTAATGCTCTGATCACTATAGGCTATCACACATTTCATATCAGAAAGCATGCAGGTGTCAATATTTGGCAAAGTTGCCTATTTGACTATACATGAAGACAAATTTACACTACATGGGTACCGTGGGCAAAGTTTGTTTTTTATTTTTATACGGTATATATTTTATACTGGCCAAATGACACAATAGTACATAAAAGTTCTTGAATAAATACAATACCTGTAAGACACAATTAAGACACAATTATGCATGCATGGTAGCCATCTAGCTGATGAAGATTAATTGAAACTGAAAACTACTGCCTGAATATGACTGTCAACATGTAAGGTTAAAGGTCTCATATATATCCTTTTACTTTTATCACTGAGGGTATGTCCATTGCATGTGTCTTGGCAAGGGAAGGTGAGGCCCAATCCTATCCTTCTGCTGTTTTAACCTTCCCAAATTGAAGTCAGCTATACCCATTCACTCGATCCTGAGTGGTGTGAGGAAAATCAGAATAAAGTGCCTTTCCCAAAAACACAATTTACAGTCAGTGCTGAAACGGGGCCTTGATATGATCACTTTTGCAGTACGCCAAACTGATTTTGCCACGGTGCCTCTCCCTCAACATGCACTAAATCATTGAGTATAATTTGGCTTTCCCATGTACGTTTTGCTGCCAAGAATGTAAATCTGGAACAAATAGATTAAGGAAAAGAAATTTTGGAAAATAGAGGTACACATGCAGAGACAGATCAAATTGAGAGAGAGAGAGAGAGAGAGAGAGAGAGATTAAACAAGAAATAAAAACTAGTTCAACAAAGGCACATACATTGAAACTATCAACTCATGCTATAAAATTAATAAGTAAACAAGGGGCATATATAGTATGTACAGAAAAATAAACTGAACCAGAGACTCGATTATTACCCCTGAAAACAAACAAACGACAACAACAAAAAAGCAAACACAAAAACAAAAAAACAAAAGAAACGAAAAAACAAAACAAAACAGCAGTTTCAGTTTCACTTTCTCAAGGAGGCGTCACTGCGTTCGGACAAATCCATACACGCTACACGACATCTGTTGAGCAGATGCCTGACCAGCAGCATAACCCAACGCGCTTAGTCAGGCCTTGAGTGCATGCTTACATATTTGTGTACCTATGAAAGTGGATTTCATTTTACGTAATTTCGCCAGAGGACAACACTCTCGTTGCCATGGGTTCTTTTTCACTGCGCCAAGTGCGTGCTGCACACGGGACCTCGGTTTATCTTCTCATCTGAAAGACTAGACGCTCAGTTTGATTTTCCAGTCAAACTTGGGAGAAAGGGTGAGAGCAGGATTTGAACCCACACCCTCACGGACTCTCTGTATTGGCAGCTGAGCGTCTTAACCATTCTGCCACCTTCCTCAAAACAGCAACAAAAAAAAAACAACAACAACAAAAAACCCCAACAAAACAACAACAACAACAACAGCAAACAAACCAGCAACAAAGAAAGAAACAAACAAACAAAATACATCAACAACTCGAAGTCCGTAATTATTACATCCTGTATTTGACATATATGTGAAACACAGCAACATTTTTTTTTCTTTTTAACGGGCAAGGAAATGATTAAATCTGAAATGGCATTCATTTCATTTAAGGCTGACCGAGGTCCTAATCATTAGTCAAGTTCAACACGCTGAACACACAGAAATAATACCTTGTAACCTCAGTGTATTTAACATGATGGGGGAGGGGAGGGGGGGAATATGGGGGAGGTGACCCAGAGAAGAGAAACAGTTTCTGTTTCAGTTTCACTTTCATGGCTCAAGGAGGCGTCACTGAGTTCGGACAAATCCATATACGCTACACCACATCTGCCAAGCAGATGCCTGACCAGCAGCGTAACCCAACACGCTTTGTCAGGCCTTGAGAAAGAGAAACATTAAACAGGAAATATTATGCCGTGCTGTGCTTCTCTCTCTTGCCGACAAAATGGCCGGACAACAGGACAACATCGTGCCAAACCTTCTTTGCCAGCGCAGCCCACCAGCTAGCATTCATGTAAAGATGGACGTTCAAACAACAAAACGATAACTTGTTAATGAATTAAGTTTTGAAGTTAGAAGTTCGTTGTGAAAGTGATTTTACCTCCATCTCCGAACCTTGACTATTCATAGAAGAGATCGGTAGTATTTTTCGGTAAAGTCCAATTTTGGTATCCTAAATCCAGGGACCGACATGGCACCTATTTTAACGGCAATTTTCGCAAGTAGATAAAACAATATTGCCATCAGTAGATGTTGTAACCACTTACTTTCAACAAAGTTTCACTTTACACCCTAGGGACACGTTGCATCGACACACGATGTTGGGGAAGGCACGAAAGTTATAAATAGAAAGTTTGTGGAAAGGAAGTGGACAAAACAGTCACAAACGGAAATTTCCAGAGGAATTGAAACTAATATCTTCCGCATGCGCAGGTTAAAAAATAGCTGAATACACTAACCATATTTAGCTTTTATACAGTTTCTGTATCATATCACAGTAAAAGAATATCAAAAAATGACTCAAAATTAATGTTAAGGACACATAGTTTCGTGTACTAGCGAATATTTCTCTTTATGTCAATCAAGAAAATCGAAGCGCTGATGAGGAGAGTAATGATCACGTGATAAGGGGAATTCCCTATTGTATCTTCTTCACTTCCTGTCTGCTTCTTCTGGTGATATCTGGCTGATGCTCAGCTGAAGCGACTGATCACTTGGAGATTAGTGAAAGCAACGTTTTCTTAAGACGATAGACAACGCCTGTTAAAGAAAAAGAAGTTCTAGAGACAGTGATATTGTGTGGACAGGACTGATAACTAAGTCACACGAAGGACGATGAATCAGACCAAGGAACTGGTCAGTCTCAGTGCTCACACGGGCTTTTTGAGTTTCATTGGACATGTTTAGCTCTTCTTACTCGTACTAATCAGTAATGCTTCACGACACGATTTTTGGTGGTTTGATTACAGTCGCAAACCAAGTATGGGGTATACTGCTACTACTACTGCTACTACTCTCTTTCTGTGTGTGTGTGTGTGTGTGTGTGTGTGTGTGTGTGTGTGTGTGTGTGTGCGCGCGCGCGCGAGAGCCCCAAGGCCTGACTAACAGCGTCCATTAGGTTACCCTGCTGGTCAGGCATTCACTTGGCAGATATGGTGTAGCGTGTATGGTTTAATATGAATGTAGTGACGCCTCCTTGAGAAACTGAACTGAAACTGAAACCCTGTTTGGACATGTGTGTGTGTGTGTGTGTGTGTGTGTGTGTGTGTGTGCAGCTTAATAAATTATTTATCTATAATTATTTATCTGTGTATTTGTTTCTTTCATTGTTTCTTGTTTTCCACCAACGTTATATTATTTTCTTGATTCATTTTCATTTATTTATACATCCACTTGTGTTACATCATGTAGTGCTGAGGCTGCCATGTGTGTGCTTTCAGACTCAGTGTTCACGACCAAAAGATACAACCATTTCACTGCCCTCTGGTGAGACAGTTGATGTGTGGGTAAATAGAGATATTTTCACCCCCCATGGAAATTTGAAAAAGAAAGAATTTACAGGTATGTATATAGGTACTTAAAAGAAAAATGAATATTTTTCGTGTGCAATTGTGTGTGTGTGTGTGTGTGTGTATGTGTGTGTGTGTGTGTGTGTGTGTGTTCCATTCTTGTCCAAGATAGACCATGCAATCTAAACATAAGTGTATTATTTGCATAAAGCAGTGGAGATAAATTTTAAGTCTCTTTTGCAATCAGCTCTTACAGCTCAAAACCCAGCTGTTGTTGGATGCTGATGTCACATGACCATGATTTTATTTCATCCCCACACAAGTTGTAGTGCACGTGAAAGAATCCACAGCAAAATGAGAATTGTCCCTGGTAAAATCTACTTTGATTGTTTGATTGTAAAAACAAATACATTAGCAGACAGAGAAAATGGTATCTTCAGATCATGGCTAAAAGCTCCCCCCAGATAGAGCAGCATGAATTCCACATAGATACACACTGAAATCTTCAGTACAGTACAGTACAATACAAGACAGTACAGTACAATACAGTACAGTACAATACAGGACAGTACAGTACAGTACAGTACAATACAGTACAATAGGGTACAATACAATACAATAAAAGCTGATTGCAATTAACACAACACACTACAGTACAATGCAATACAAAACAATACAAACCAGTACAATTCAAAAGATTTTCACCATCTTTATATCCTCAATCCTTGTCACTCTCATCTCATATTCCAATTGTTAATTAGCTCTCTCTTCTTTAGTGAGTTCAGCACTGTCATAATCATCACCAATGTAAGTGTAAAAATCATTATCAGAAAACATATCTGTATTTCCATTGTCCTGATCCTTATCACTTTCACTCCACTGCCCCAGTTGTTAATTCATTTTTGGTAATTAAACTTTATCTTCTTTGGTGAAGAATTAAGACAAAATTATCACCAATGAAATAATAATAACTGTCACAAGGAAGGTGATCCACTGTACTTCCTTCATTTTACAGTGACAAAATGAGGAACAGAACTTCATGCTTTATTGTGCAAAAATAACCAAGTCTTTATGTTGTATAGACATAAGCCAGGGTAGAGTCTGGTTTAAAAGGTAAAAGGTCTGATTGCCTTTTACCGCCATCATGGCAGTGAATTGTATCCACTATGTTCTCAGCATTTGAAGGCATGGTCCAATCATCTCCTTCCACCACTTTGACCTTCTCCTGCTGATGTCAGGTACCCATCCACACCCTGATGGACAGGAACATTGGAGTAAAGTGCATTTCTCAAGGACACAACACCAGGTTGAAAGGGGCCTTGAACCCTGATGGACAGGAACATTGGAGTACAGTGCATTTCTCAAGGACACAACACCAGGTTGAAAGGGGCCTTGAACCCTGATCACCGGTGAACACTGGATCAGAAGTCCCAACAACCAACAAATTCTACCACAGCGCTACTGGTGTTGTCAGTTAATGCCTAGTGGTGTGTGGTGTAAACACTTAACTGCAGATGTCCTGTTTTTGCTGTAAAAGGCCAGTGTGAAAGGGACGGTATGTCCACAAGTCAGCACATGCACACACTGAGTCATTTGTGTGAATTAGATAAGTTGAAAAAAAAAAAAGCAAACAGTGGACTTTGTTTCTCTGATCCTCATGTTTTCAGATATTGAAGACACACACCTGCTGTCTTTCCAATGGCCAGTTGAGATCAGGTTAACCACGGTCACTCACTGGACGGCAGAAATAACCACAGGCTCCTCAGAACGCCGGTGCGAGTTTGCTCAGCGTTCAGCCTTGGAACTGGGGCACAACCAGTGGGAGATGGCCAAGGGGGTGCTGGAGGGCTGCTACAAGAAGTTTGACGCCTATCTGCTGGAGGTGTCCCTGTGGGGCGTCAGGCTGGGCCACAAGGACTCCAGATCCGCTCAGCAGGCTGTGCACAACAAGGACTCTGTGCTCAGTGACCTGACCTGCCTGCTTGCTGACACAGATGTTGGTAGTCACTGCAGCAACACATTTTGTTTTCATCTGTGCTGTTTTTCTCTCTGTTTATCTGTGCAGACTGTATCACACACACACACACACACACACACACACACAAACACACACGCACACGCACACGCACACACATCCCAAAAGGGGGAAATCAATGAGAATAAACCAGTGTGTGAGTATGCACTCAGGTTTCTCAGGACACAGCTTAGGAATTGTTTTGCACCACTGAATCAGTGACTGAGAATTACCCATTGCTGTTTTCCAGTGTGGCTTACTCTGCTAATCAGTCTCTTATACTGTGGTCAGCTGGATCAAATGGGGGGCAACTCATGTCATTCTTTTTTTTTAATTTAAAAGGTAAAATTAATTTTGACCCCTTCCTCTTTTAATGGAGTGGTCTATCATTTTGGGAATGTTATACACATAGACAAGTACGCACTGAACCACACAATGGTGTTAAGCGTTTAAGTATGGAGTGTTTGAAAAGAAATACCTTTGACCAGTAGAAGTAAGACCCATTGAATAAAAAAAAAAAATCTACTGAGATGGGTCAGCTGATTCATCTGTTTTTGCGCTTTTAAGTTCTTTGCACATTCTTGCATTGGCTCTGAGTTGTTCATGAATCTAATGTGCTATGATACCTGATTTGAGATATCATTCCATGTCTGTGTTCATAAATCTAATGTGCTATGATACCTGATTTGAGATATCATTCCATGTCAGTGTTCATGAAACTGGAGTTACGTTTCGTGTGTGCCTGTTTTGTTTCATATATTAGTTGTAACTCTGATCTTGATTACCGATGCTTATAAAAAACCCAAAAAACAACAAAAACAAAAAAGCAACAAAAGAACATTAAACACACACACACACACAAAATCCAACTTCAAAATGGATAATTTTTGTTGACTTAGAAGGAATTGTGCTCAGTGCACTGTCACTAAGTTGTTCGTGTGTCATTGAAACAGTACATGAGATAACTTTACAATGCAAATATTACATGTGTACGTTTTGGTGTGTACTGTGTATACTATAAACGTGTATTGTGGGTGTGAGCGTGCACACATTGAACTGTGTGTTCAAATGTGCATGTGTGAGTGTGCATGCATTCTTGTCTGTTTGTATGTGTGGTTGAATTTAGGTGCATAGTCACTTCATGTAGATATATACAAACTTTTAGTTGAAGGAGAGAACTGGGCCACATCTTCACATGCCAAGCTCAGGACACAGTGAATAGGAATTCACTGCTCATAAATGGCTATGGAAATTTTAACCTTTTTAAAAAAACAAACACATGATTATGTGTGTACACTCTCTTACGTGTGTTGCAGTATCTATTCCGAGACATCACACTGTGTGTACACTCTCTTACGTGTATTGCAGTATCTATTCCGAGACATCGCACTGTGTGTACACTTTCTTACGTGTGTTGCAGTATCTATTCCGAGACATCACACTGTGTGTACACTCTCTTACGTGTGTTGCAGTATCTATTCCGAGACATCACACTATGTGTACACTCTCTTTAGTGTGTTGCAGTATCTATTCTGAGACATCACACTGTGTGTACACTCTCTTACGTGTGTTGCAGTATCTATTCCGAGACATCGCACTGTGTGTACACTCTCTTACGTGTGTTGCAGTATCTATTCCGAGACATCGCACTGTGTGTACACTCTCTTACGTGTGTTGCAGTATCTATTCCGAGACATCACACTGTGTGTACACTCTCTTACTGTGTGTACACTCTCTTACGTGTGTTGCAGTATCTATTCCAAGACATCACACTGTGTGTACACTCTCTTACGTGTGTTGCAGTATCTATTCCGAGACATCGCACTGTGTGTACACTCTCTTACGTGTGTTGCAGTATCTATTCCGAGACATCACACTGTGTGTACACTCTCTTACGTGTGTTGCAGTATCTATTCCGAGACATCACACTCCACTGGAAGGTGGGTTTCCTCCCTTGCAGCAGCGTTGCCCATGTCGGAGTGCAGGAAACGTCATCAGTGGCGAGTCACGAGCTGTCATGTGTCAGCAGCATCGCAGTGGATCACCCTGCTTCTCAGCTTTCCTCTTTTCTCTCAGGGTAAGTTCATGAAATATGTTCATGACATGTGAAATGTTGTTGGTGATAGGTTTTATTCACATTTTTTTTTTTCTCCAGATGGAAAGTTCATGAAAATATGAAGTGATGTAGCTGATAGATTTTTATTCCAAAAATAAAGTTTTTTGTTTTTTTTTTTCTCCTCCAGAGGGTAATTTCAGAAAATGGTATGGAATGCAGATTTTAATTCCAAAGTTACACAACATCGTTAAAATGCAAATGATTGTCAAACATTTGGCCAGGTTAGGTGTACTTTGAAGGAACAAATGACAGACCTGAAAAAGTGCCAGTCAGAGGTATTTCAAGTGCTGCTGCTTGCTGATGTACTGTTGTGCTCCTGGCACGGTTATCAGGTCTCACTTCACAATTTCACTATAACTCTTTCACCACCATAGGCAACCTTAGTCGACTAGACAGTGCACTGCCATAGGTGACTTCAGTCGACATGGAGGGGTCATGTTAAAAGGACCGTTTTTCACACTGTAACAAAGCCTTACAGCTTCAGCCAGTTTCCCCGGCCAATAGAACAAAGACTAACCTGTGCTCCCTGACCCAGTTTGAAGTGAACAAGTCCACTGTGATGTTTTGACTTGAACAGAATCCTGTGACTGAGAGCATTTGACTTGAACAGAATCCTGTGACTGAGAGCATTTGACTTGAACAGAATCCTGTGACTGAGAGCATTTGACTTGAACAGAATTCTGTGACTGAGAGCATTTGACTTGAACAGAATCCTATGACTGAGAGCATTTGACTTGAACAAAATCCAGTGACTGAGAACATTTGACTTGAACAGAATTCTGTGACAGAGAACATTTGACTTCAACAGAATCCTGTGACTGAGAGCATTTGACTTGAACAGAATTCTGTGACTGAGAGCATTTGACTTGAACGGAATTCTGTGACTGAGAGCATTTGACTTGAACGGAATCCTGTGACTGAGAGCATTTGACTTGAACAAAATACTGTGACTGAGAGCATTTGACTTGAACGGAATCCTGTGACTGAGAGCATTTGACTTGAACAGAATTCTGTGACTGAGAGCATTTGACTTGAACAGAATCCTGTGACTGAGAGCATTTGACTTGAACAGAATTCTGTGCATTTGACTTGAACAGAATTCTGTGACTGAGAGCATTTGACTTGAACAGAATTCTGTGACTGAGAGCATTTGTCTTGAACAGAATTCTGTGCATTTGACTTGAACAGAATTCTGTGCATTTGACTTGAACAGAATTTTGTGACTGAGAGCATTTGACTTGAACAGAATTCTGTGCATTTGACTTGAACAGAATCCTGTGACTGAGAGCATTTGACCTGAACAGAATTCTGTGACTGAGAACATTTGACTTGAACAGAATCCTGTGACTGAGAACATTTGACTTGAACAGAATCCTGTGACTGAGAGCATTGTATCGTTAGTGTTTGGTGCAGGGGAGTGTTTTCTCACACAGAACGTTGGTGATGAAAGAGTTAAGTTTGATTTTGACTTTGATTTTTTAAAACTTTTTTCTTTTCTTTTTATTTGTTTGGTCCATTTAGGAGCAGCCTAGATCACCATCCAGTGGACGTGACAAGTGTGGGTGAGCAAAGCATTCTTTTATCCATTTACCAACATTTTGCTCTGCAAGTCTATATTCATATGTTTCTTTTTCAATTGCATTCATAGGCTACTACTTCCACGTTCACTTCTATGCATGAGTGGCGTATGACCATTTTTACCCCACCATATAGGCAGCCATACTCCATTTCCGGGGATGTGTATTGTTTAGTTTCCAATACCCACCAAACGTTGTTGTTATTATCGTTATCATTACTATTATCATCATCATTATCATAATTGTCATCATTATGATTATTATTATTTTATATATTTTTTCCAAGTGTAAAGAAATTTACTATCAAGAAAAGGACAAAAACAACTGATAGTAGATGCCGCCGTTAAAAAAACCCAAAAAAAACACAACATTTTCTGAACAACGGAATCCACAACGAAACTCCGCCTTTTTGTCCTTGCTGTGAACAGACCCGAAGGAAGTGCTGGTGCAAGTGCTGAAGGAAGTGCACGAGATACGCCGCTCACTGATCATCCTGGACCGCAGGGTGGAGGAGAACCACCTGGAGTTGTGCCACAGACTGGACGCTGGGCAGGACGGGGACAGGAGCCACGGCCTGCTGTCTCTGCCCCACACCCTGTCTGACCAGCCTGCACCAACCGTCATGCTTCCGTCGGTTGATCACGTCTGTCTTCTTTTATTATGATTAAAATTTTTTTATGATTTTTTTTTTGGATATATACTTATTTATAATAATTAATTTCAGATATAAACAGAATATCTCTCTCACACACACACACACACACACACACGCACGCACGCACATATACCCCCCACCCCACCCCACCCCACACACACTTTGTAGAATAACATGACTATTAAGAAACACAATTTCAGAATAAAAAATGCTTCTGTAAAATCATTATAAACTATTCAATGGCATGTTAAATATTACAAAAAAAGAAAGAAAAAAAAAAGAGCAAAATGCAGTAAAAGAGATATATATATTCTAAAGTAACACATACAATAATATGAATCTAATTATTATAAATTATAAGACTTGTATTGCACACATGATAGTTACTTATGATATTGAACGAATATGTAAAACATCAATATTATAAAACTCAAGACTTGTAACTACCAGTAAAAACGTTTGAAAAGGTGTACTATAAGTAAGATTTCCACACTTACACCAGTTTTGTTTAAAACACACACACACACACACACACACACACACACACACACACACACACACACACACTCACTCACTCACTCACTCACTCACTCACTCACACACACACACACACACACACACACATACTCACACACACACACACACACACACACACACACAAAACAAACAAAAAACAAACACACCTACACCCACCCACCCACACACACACACACACATGGGTAACAGCAAATAAATGGCACCAATGGATATTTCTGTAACGTGTGTGCTGCCTGTCAAGGTTTTGTGTTCCAACAGAGGAACACAGTTTTAACAAGCAGAAAAACCCCAACAACAAACAACAAAAACAAATCCATATTGCAGGAAACACCACAAAGACCTGAGCAAGAAAGCCGTGGAAGGGAACCCACACCACTAACGTACCACACAACCAAACAACACGGCTCACCAGACAGTCACAGGGTCAGTCAAAGTGGACACCACCACACTGGAATCTCTGCCCCAGGATCTACAAACCATCCGTCCCAGCGGCAGGTTCCAACTCAGGCTTCAAAATCTCAGCATCAAGCGAAAAATGAAAGCACCTCAGACAGTGACAGCAGTACCGACAGCAGAAACCTAGCCTCCCCAACTTCCTGGGAAACATCCAGAAACCGTCCAACAGGAGCTCTGACACAAAGGGAACGCACGTCACGAATGCCTGAACAAGAAAGCCCAGAGGCCAGCAATGACAAGGGTAGAAAGAGACCGATCGGATCCTCGAAACATTCAAGAGAACATTTCCCAGTGAACCAGGGCCCTCAAGGCCAGCAGGTACCCAGACAAAGGGGTAGCACTCAGGATGTTCCCAGACAAAGGGGCAGCACTCAGGAGAGTGCAGTGGTCTTGCAGCTGATCGCCGGGGATCCCAACTTCTCCAGCAGGAACAGAGACGTGGCCAGCATCAAAGAGAACCAGGATAATCCCAAGAAGGCGACCAATCTCACTTCTGCCCGACCTGCCAGGGACAATGGGTCAGTGCTGTCTTGTTGTTGATATCAGTCTGCACCGCCACATGGATGGCAGCGTTTCTCTAGCATTGTGGATAGCATTGTGTGTTAGCATTTTTGTAATTAAAAAAAATTTTTTTTACTTTGTTACTTTGTTTCATTATCAAGACACTTGTACGAAGTCAGCTGTATTCTGTGGATCCGAATCTATTTCTTCCATGTGTGTGTGTGTGTGTGCATGTGTGTGTGTGTGTGTACGTGTGCGTGTGTGTGTGTGTATTTGTGTGTGACTGACATATCATTATTATGGACTTTGACCTGGTTGAAAGTGCTACATAAATGTACAGTTATTGTTATGATGATGATAATAATGATGATGATAACTCTTATTAAGATTAAGCAGGCCCTGGATCCCAGTGGTAAGCAATGTGTGTGTGGAATTTCAGACAGCCGTCCCCCTCAGCGACGGACTTCTCAACCAGGCACAGCGAGGTAAACCAGCCAGAAATCAGTTCATCTGTCACAACCACTTCCAACTCACCTTCTGCCTCAGTGCCCCCACCCACTGCAGGTATCTCCACCAACAGACACCGAAACAGAGATGAACCGCACCACGGTGCAGGGAGAAGAGATGAGTATAATCATAGCACCAGAAGAAGAGGTGAACCCCACCACGGTGCAGGAAGAAGAGATGAACATGAACATGGTGCAGGGAGAGGATATGAACGTGAACACGGTGCAAGAAGAGGATATGAACATGAACACGGTGCAGGAAGAAGAGATGAACATGAACACGGTGCAGGAAGAGGATATGAACATGGTGCAAGAAAAGGATATGAACATGAACACGGTGCAAGAGGAAGCACTGAAGGTTACCAAAAAGAGTGAGTGTTATTTTGTAGTGTTTTTTTTCTTCTTTCAAGCCCTCAAAATGTTGCTACTGAAATTAATTGCATTTCAATTAAAAAACAAACCAGAAAAATCAGTTCATGAACATGACAGAATGAAAACCAGTATTCAAACGTTTATTTTTTTTCTTTCTCGTGTTAGGAGAGAGCTTGAAAGGTTTTGTAGTGTGTGTGTGTGTGTGTGTGTGTGTGTGTGTGTGTGTGTGTGTGTGTGTGAGCATACAGGTGCATGTGTAACTGTGTATGTGTGTAGGAGAGAATAAGATGATCTTGTGGGAATAGTAGGATTAAAAACAATAGCACACCTGTACATTTGTCGTGCTCAGTAGTGGTAATTGCGCATTACCCATCATAGGCAGGAAGCAGGCAGTGTCTGTAACCAGTGGGAAGTTTCATTACCGGTAATGCGTAAGCTACCACTTTTGAGCACAAAATATCTATCAGTCTATCTATCTGTCCATCTATCTATCTATTGTATTACTCTATTGTCACAACAGAAATCTGTGTGAAGTTCAGGCTGCTCTCCCCAGGGAGAGCCTGTCCCTACGCTGAGAGTGCTACCCTTTCTTTTCTGTTTTTTTCTGCGTGCAATTTCATTTGTTTTCCTGTCAAAGTGGGATTTTTTTCTACATGAGTTTGCCAGGGACAACCCTTGTGTTGCCATAGGTTCCTTTTCATGCACTAAGGACATGCTGCACATGGGACTGCAGTTTATTGTCTCATCGGCTTGACCAACACTCAAGGTCTTGTAGAGGAGAAAATACTGGTGACTGAAATTCAAACCAGTGCGCTGTGTGTGAGTGAGTGAGTGAGTGAGTGAGTGTGTGTGTGTGTGTGTGTGTGTGTGTGTGTGTGTGTGTGTGTGTGTGTGTGTGTGTGTATACATCTATCTATATTTATCTGTATATGAGTGGTCTGTATCTATATTTATCTGTATATGAGTGGTCTGTATCTATATTTATCTGTATATGAGTGGTCTGTATCTATATTTATCTGTATATGAGTGGTCTGTATCTATATTTATCTGTATATGAGATGCAAGAAATGGAGAAAAAGAACAAGTCAGATAAACTGAAGCTCCAGGTCGATTAAAGAAACAAAACAGCAACAGCTCAGTGACATGAATGTGATGGCAGTTGTTTTTTTTAAATGATAATTTTCTTTCCAGGTCTTTCACACCTCAGGGGCTGGGCGGGCCAAGCAATGGCAGTCACCATTCCAAATCAGGTGACCATCAATAGCTTACTTTCTACCCATCCACTGTGGTCAACAGCACACTTTCCACCTAAGTGTTGTGATCAATAGCATACTTTCCACCATAGGTGTGTAATCAATAGCATACTTTTCACCATAGGTGTGTAATCAATAGCATACTTTCCACCATAGGTGTGTAATCAATAGCATACTTTCCACCATAGGTGTGTAATCAATAGCACACTTTCCACCTATATATTGTGATCAATAGCATACTTTCCACCATAGGTGTGTGATCAATAGCACACTTTCCACCTATATATTGTGATCAATAGCACACTTTCCACCTATATATTGTGATCAATAGCATACTTTCCACCATAGGTGTGTGATCAATAGCACACTTTCCACCTATATATTGTGATCAATAGCATACTTTCCACCATAGGTGTGTGATCAATAGCATACTTTCCACCTATATGCTGTGATCAATAGCATACTTTCCACCATAGGTTTGTGATCAATAGCACACTTTCCACCTATATATTGTGATCAATAGCATACTTTCCACCATAGGTGTGTGATCAATAGCATACTTTCCACCATAGGTGTGTGATCAATAGCACACTTTCCACCTATATATTGTGATCAATAGCATACTTTCCACCATAGGTGTGTGATCAATAGCACACTTTCCACCATAGGTGTGTGATCAATAGCACACTTTCCACCATAGGTGTGTAATCAATAGCATACTTTCCACCATAGGTGTGTGATCAATAGCACACTTTCCACCTATATATTGTGATCAATAGCATACTTTCCACCATAGGTGTGTGATCAATAGCACACTTTCCACCATAGGTGTGTGATCAATAGCACACTTTCCACCATAGGTGTGTGATCAATAGCACACTTTCCACCACAGGTGTGTAATCAATAGCATACTTTCCACCATAGGTGTGTAATCAATAGCATACTTTCCACCATAGGTGTGTAATCAATAGCACACTTTCCATCTATGTATTGTGATCAATAGCACACTTTCCACCTATATATTGTGATCAATAGCACACTTTCCACCATAGGTGTGTAATCAATAGCACACTTTCCACCATAGGTGTGTAATCAACAGCACACTTTCCACCATAGGTGTGTAATCAATAGCACACTTTCCACCATAGGTGTGTAATCAATAGCACACTTTCCACCATAGGTGTGTAATCAACAGCACACTTTCCATCTATGTATTGTGATCAATAGCACACTTTACACCATAGGTGTGTAATCAAAAGCACACTTTCCACTTATGTATTGTGATCAATAGCACACTTTCCTCCTATGTATTGTGATCAATAGCACACTTTCCACCTATGTATTGTGATCAACAGCACACTTTCCATCTATGTATTGTGATCAATAGCACACTTTCCACCATAGGTGTGTGATCAATAGCACACTTTCCATCTATGTATTGTGATCAATAGCACACTTTACACCATAGGTGTGTAATCAAAAGCACACTTTCCTCCTATGTATTGTGATCAAAAGCACACTTTCCACTTATGTATTGTGATCAATAGCACACTTTCCACCTATGTATTGTGATCAATAGCACACTTTCCACCTATGTATAGTGATCAATAGCACACTTTCCACCTATGTATTGTGATCAATAGCACACTTTCCACCTATATATTGTGATCAATAGCACACTTTCCACCTATATATTGTGATCAATAGCACACTTTCCACTCGGCTATTGCGCCTGTCGTTGGAGAGAGTTAAAATGGTGGGAGGAAAGAACTGGGCCCTGCCTTCCCATGCTGAGCAGTAGACATGAATTCACTGCCCGTGTGGCCATACAAGGCTGTGGGACCTTTAACTCATTCAGCCCTATGCCCCAACATTTGTTCTTGTGTCAAAATGTCTCATTAAAACAGTTTTCACATTCCATCACATGTGTAAACCGCAAGGGGAATAGAACTAACTTCTACAGTATTTCTGGACATGTCCACATGAAAAAGGAAAAAAAAAACCCAGTACATTTTATGCAGTTTTTTTTCCCACATCAGTATGGTATAGAAGCCTGCTTTGGCTGTAAACTCCCCAGGGTTGAATGGGTTAACCTTTTTTGTTTGTCTTTCAGGTCATTCAGGGAGGATGAAATTATTGGTTGATTCACACACTGAGGCAAGGCTGGTGAGGGAGTCAGTGGAAAGAGCTTACAGGGAAGGTGAGTCACTTCACTCTGAGACAGGCACAAGGTGGAGTCCCACTGCTCTCTCCACAGCATTTGTACACAGCTGCAGGTGGGTGGCCATTGAGGAAGGTGGCAGAATGGTCAAGACCCTTATCTGACAACTCAGTGTTTGTGAGGGTCTGGGTTTAATTCCTGTTCTCACCCTTTCTTCCAAGTCGGACTGGAAAATCAAACTGAGCATCGTTCGGATGAGATGATAAACTGAGGTCCCATGTGCAGCATGCACAGCCAGGACTTCACCTCTACAGACAGCCAGGACTTCACCCTTCAACAGATGGGTTGTGAGGGGGGATGGGGGTGGGGGGGAGACAAGAGGTCAATTCAGAGGGCATCAGCCCCCGAACAACCTGACCTTAAGGTTATCAGCCCCCAGCAACCTGACCTTAAGGTTATCAGCCCCGAACAACCTGACCTTAAGAGCGTCAGCCCCCAACAACCTGACCTTAAGAGCGTCAGCCCCCAACAACCTGACCTTTTGGGCATCAGCCCCCAACAACCTGACCTTATGGGCATCAGCCCCCAACAACCTGACCTTAACCCTTTGAGCCCTGACCACCGCTTTACCAGGTGGTGGGGAGGGGTGGCATAGCCCCCAACAACCTGACCTTAAGGTCATCAGCCACCAACAGCCTGACCCTCAAGGTGTCAGCCTCCAACATCTTGACCTAAAGGGCGTCAGCCCTCAACAACCTTAAGGTTATGAGCCCCCAACAACATGACCATAAGGGCCTCAGCCAATAGGTTGTTAAACTCAGCTCCACCACATTTCAGACTCTTCATGATCACTGAAGGTGCTACCAGTCAGTCTTTGCAGCCATCAGATTTAACATTTGCATTGAGTTGAAGATTCTTCTTCCATTATAATGAGCTCTTTCTGTGGCGTGCAGATGAAGTGAAGTCGCCCAAGGCCAGATCCTTCGATACCATGCTGTGCCTGGATATCTCTGGCAGTATGAAAGAGGGTGGAGCTTTTGAGCAGATGAAAAGGACGGTCTCCCAGTTTATTGAAGGTCAGTGCATGTTACAACAGAATAGCTCTGAAGATAAGGCAAACATAGAGAGAGGGGCGCTTCAGGACTTCTGGTGTAATTTCTCATTATGAGATGATAAACTTATCTTATCATTTTATCTTGTCGTGTATTTGTTTCTATGTGCAGCGAGTCATAAATTGGAATTGTACTGAGGTTGACCTCAGAACCTGGAAGTATAACATACATGGTGGTGACAGTGGACATTTCCATCAACAGCTGTTTCAGATTGTATTTAGGTTATATGTGGGAGCAGTTAATATCAGAAGAAGAACATTCTTTCATTGATAACTAATTTATCATTTCATTTGAGAAACAAGGAAAAACACTTTTTTCTTTTCTAGTAACCATGTTGAGGTCAGGATTGTATTGTGTTGTGTTGGGTCATGTGGTGATATGCTGTGTGGTGTTGTGTTGTGTTGTGTAGCGTAATGTTGTGTAGTATCATTTTGTATTTTGTATTATCATGTTGTGTTGTGTTGTGTTGTGTTGTGTTATGTAGTATTGTCTTGTGTAGTATCACGTTGTATTGTGCAGTATCATTTTGTGTTGAGTCATGTATTATCATGTTGTGTTGTGTAGTATTGTGTCTTGTATTATCATGTTGTGTTGTGTAGTATTGTGTCATGTATTATCATGTTGTGTTGTGTAGTATTGTGTCATGTGGTACCATGTTGGATTGTGTTGCTCTGTTTTGTGTTGTGTTTTGTGTTGTGTAGTATTGCATTGTGTAGTGTAGTATCATGTTGTGAAATATCGTGTTGTGGTGTGTAATATTGTGTGGTGTTGTGTTGTCACAACACATTTTTCTGTCTGGATTTTGGACTGCTCTCACCAGACAGAGAGTGACAGAGGTGATGGGTTTGAGGGAATCTAGCTGTTGACAAGTTACACAGAATTATTGGTAAAAAAATGATTTTGTCTCCTCACGTTTTGTTTTTGCTTTCCTTCGTTGTTGCCTCCCATGTTGGGAAATGGAATTGACATCATTTTAACTCACTCAGTACGGCCAGTCCTCTCTTCTCCTCTACACAGACCCCTCGGATGTCCAGTGGGTGTCTCAATGATCCAACCTTTAGCTTCCGTCGTCAGAATTGTGGCATTCTTTGCCAACATTCACCTCTTCAGTGTAAGAGCCTTCCACTTGTAATATTTTGATGGTGGTAATTGGGGATGAAACGCTGTTAACGTCGTCTCTTTCGCCGTTCGTATGGAGAGAGTTAAGGCAAGAGATGTTTGGTGTTTGGGGAACTGAAAGACCACCAAAGTCATAGTATTTCCCTTTTTTCTTACATTTATACTTATGTTTTGTTATGTGTAATGAGTGTGTCATTTTTCTCTTGTCATGAAGTGTGCTGCGCATGATTTAAGTGCACTGAACTGACAACTCAGATCATGTTCTGATTCACGGCGCTGACTTGCTCCCTGTGTAAAAACCAGACCCTTCAGTGATTCTTCCTTTTCCCATTCACCTCCACCTGTCTGTGCCACTGTCCCTCATTTCAGTCCTAAAATCGGTCTGGTCTGTGTCTGTGTCTGTGTCTGTGTTTGTAATTTGATAATGTAATATGCATAGTCTTTAAATATGCTTTATGCTTTTGTGTGTTAAATCTTTTCTTTTTTCCTTCTCTTTTTAAGTAAGTGTGTGTGTGTGTGTGTGTGTGTGTGTGTGTGTGTGTGTGTGTGTGTGTGTGTGTGTGTGTGTGTGTTTAACTCTTTCAATGCCACAGGCGACTTTTGTTGACTAGACAGTGCATTGCCATAGGCGACCTTTGTCGACATCAAGGGGTCGTGTTGATGAGACCATTTTTCACGCTGTAACAAAGCTTTCCAGCTGCAGCCAATTTCCCGCCAATAGAACAGTGACTAAACTTTGCCCCCTGACCCAGTTTTAAGTGAAGTCCATTGTATTGGTTTGACATGAACCGAAGCTTGTGACTGAGAGCGTCATCTCCAAAATATTTGGCACTGGGGGAGTGCTTTTCACACAGAAACTTGGCAGTAAAAGAGTTAATGTTTCTTGTAAAGTGTTTTTAGCTTCCTCTTAGGGATGAATGTACTCAACAAATATCCATTATGATTATCTGTTTATCATCATTATTATCATTATTGTTACCATTATTATGATTATTATAATTGTCATCATCATCATCATTATTATCATCATGTGTTTGGTGTGGCTTCCGGTGCGACCAGGCGTGGAGGACATCGTGACGCAGACTGGAACGGAGGAGAACATGGGGCTGGTCACCTTTGGGGGGCGGGCCAACGTGGTGCAGAACCTGACCAACGACTTTAGCTTGATCCGCGATCAGATTGGTACATGCCTTACCGTCCTGTCCTGCTTGCTTACTTTCACTTTCACTTTCACTTTCAGTTTCTCAAGGAGGCGTCACCAGCAGCATAACCCAACGCGCTCAGTCAGGCCTTGAGTGCATGCATGTATGTTTGTACAAGATCAGCACTGTATGCTACAAATATATTCACAAATCAGCCCCTTCCTATCTCTGTGGCTGCCTTCACCTCTACACTCCATCTCGCTCACTATGGTCAGCTTCGGATCCACTCTATTATACGCATACCCAGATTCAAACTCTCGACTGTTGGTTGCCGTTCTTTCTCTGTCTCTGGACCTTGCAGTTGGAATGAACTTCCTCTCTCGCTTCGTCAAGTCTCCACACTCAGCTCTTTCAAGTCTGGCCTTAAAACCCACCTCTTCCCAAAATAGCCTCCCTCCGCTGCCTCTTCCTTGTCTTCAGTTTCTCCAGTTTTAGAGTTATGTGTGCATGAGAATGACTGGTGCAAAAATGCTTAGATTTGTCTATGCACAAGATTCAGCACTATATAAATACCATTATTATTATTATTATGTTTGTGTACTACCAGGGTGGGTTTCTTCTGCAGAATTTTGCCAGAGGACATTACTTACGTTGCCATGGGTTCTTTTTTAGTGCACCAAGTGCATGTTGCACAGGAGACCTTGCTTTATCATCACATGTGAGTCTATGTTTTAACCCGGTGTTCAGTTGTCTGTGTGTGTGTCTGTGTGTGTGTGTCTGTGTGTCCGTGGTAGACTTTAACATTGACATTTTCTCTGCAAATACTTTGTCAGTTGACACCAAATTAGGCATAAAAATAGGAAAAATTCAGTTCTTTCCAGTCATCTTGTTTAAAACAATATTGCACCTCTAGGATGGGCACAAAAAAAAATAAAAAAAAGAAGCCAAATTATATGCAAACTGCATTTACTGTTATATTTATATTTTTTGTATTCTCTAAACTTGGCACTTTGATCTGATATTCTGACGCAACAACAAGAGCAGTCATTATTACCATTTTTTGTTCAAACAGAAACTTCTTTTGCTAAGCATGGAAGTTTTATTTATTTTGCAAACGTTTTTGGTGTAGATAGTGAAAAAGGGAAATTACTCTGTAATTAATGCTAGGGGACTTAATTTGCTTTAAACTGATCTTTCTCATCTTAAACATTACATTTTGAAATTATACTCAGTACATAAAAAGCTTGTGTGTTTTACTCTCAGTGCACAGGGCTTTCACCATGTTCCTTCGCCCAAGTGGTCTTGTATGAAACGTGTGCTGCTCTCCCCAGAGACAGTGTGTGCTACAGTGCAGTGTCACCCTTGTCTTTTTTTACTGCCTGCAAGTGTCTTTGGTTTCCTTTCAAGTGTCTTTGTTTTTGTCTTTGTTTTCCTTTCAAGTGTCTTTGTTTTTGTCTTTGTTTTCCTTTCAAGTGTCTTTGTTTTTGTCTTTGTTTTCTTTTCAAGTGTCTTTGTTTTCCTTTCAAGTGTCTTTGTTTCCTTTCAAGTGTCTTTGTTTTCCTTTCAAGTGTCATTGTTTTCCTTTCAAGTGTCTTTGTTTTTGTCTTTGTTTCCCTTTCAAGTGTCTTTGTTTTCCATTCAAGTGTCTTTGTTTTCCATTCAAGTGTCTTTGTTTTCTTTTCAAGTGTCTTTGTTTTCCTTTCAAGTGTCTTTGTTTCTCTTTCAAGTGTCTTTGTTTCTCTTTTAAGTGTCTTTGTTTTTGTCTTTGTTTCCCTTTCAAGTGTCTTTGTTTTCCTTTCAAGTGTCTTTGTTTCTCTTTTAAGTGTCTTTGTTTTTGTCTTTGTTTCCCTTGCAAGTGTCTTTGTTTCCCTTGCAAGTGTCTTTGTTTCCCTTGCAAGTGTCTTTGTTTTCCTTTCAAGTGGATTTTTCTGCATAATTTTGCCAGGAACAGCCCTTTTGTTGCCAAGGGTTCCTTTATGTGTGTGGAGTGCATGCTACATACTGGACCTTGGTTTATCATCTCATCCGATTGAAGTAGGAGTACATGAGTAAATAATGAAGTGTAGTGATTGTAATGGATTGCTAAGCACCAAGGGCAGGGTGGCAGAATGGTTAAGACACTTATCAGCCAGTACGGTGTCCATGACGGGTCTTGGTTCAAATCTTCCTGTCACCCGTTCTTCCAAGTTTGACTGGAGAATCATACTGAGTGTCTTGTCATTTGGATGAGACGATGAATTGAGGACCCGTGTGCAGTACACGTTTGGCGCACTGAAAAAGAACCCATGGCAACAAAAATGTTGTCCTCTGGCAAAATTCTTTGAAAGAAATCCACTCTGATAGGTATACAAATATATATATATATGCATGCACTGAAGGCCTGATTGTTAGGTTATGCTGCTGTCAGGCTTTTGTGTAGCAGAAGTTACCGATTTGTCTTCTTCTTCTTCGTTCATGGGCTGCAACTCCCACGTTCACTTGTATGTACATGAGTGTGCTTTTACGTGTATAACTGTTTTTACCCTGACATGTATGCAGCCATACACCGTTTTGGGGGCATGCATGCTGGGTATGTTCTTGTTTCCATAACCCCACTGACTGCTGACATGGATTACAGGATCTTTAACGTGAGTATTTGATCTATACACACAAAGGGGTTTCAGGCACAAGCAGGTCTGCACATATGTTGACCAGGGAGATTGGAAAAATCTCCACCCTCTACCCACCAGGTGCCGTTACTGAGATTCGAACCTGGGATGGATTTGTCTGAATGCAGTGACACCTCCTTGAGAAACTGAAACTGAGCTGAACAGCACTTGTTGTTGTTTCTTCCAGATCTGATGGAGCCGGGAGGAAAGTCGCCCTACGTTGAAGCTCTGCTTGTGGCGATGGCAGCGTTCGTTGGGAAGGGTTTGTACCTTTTTTTCCCCTCTATTTCATTTCTTCTTTTTTTTCCTTTTTCACTCACTTGTGTAAACAAAGTGAGTCTATGTTTTAACCCGGTGTTCGGTTGTCTGTGTGTCTGTGTGTCCGTGGTAAACTTTAACATTGACATTTTCTCTGCAAATACTTTGTCAGTTGACACCAAATTAGGCATAAAAATAGGA
>NC_134899.1:3428648-3461148 GCF_041734735.1 Babylonia areolata
AGAAGTACATGATACATGATGATGATGATGATGATGGTGTGTGCTGAACAGAAGTACATGATACATGATGATGATGATGATGATGTTGGTGTGTGTTGAACAGAAGTACATGATACATGATGATGATGATGATGGTGTGTGTTGAACAGAAATACATGCAAACCATGGCAGATCTGTGTGATGGTGTGTACATGGAGCCAGAGAACGTTCAGGAATTGTGTCAGTATTTCAGAGTGCAGGTACGTGGAAACTTTCAGGTGTATTTTGAAAACACAGTACTGATCCATAATATACAGTGTTGCTTGGAAAAAATGTCTCTCTATTTTGTGGTAATTTTATTTTTTGTGTGTAGTTTTTATTATTATTATTATTATTATTGTTATTGTTATTACTGTTGTTATTATTATTGTTATTGTTATCATTATTATTAATATTATCATCATCATCATCATTATCATTATTATTGGTAGTAGTAGTAGTAGTAGTAGTAGTAGAAGTGGTGGTGGTGGTAGTAGTAGTAGTAGTAGTAGTAGTAGCAGTAGTGTTATCATTTCTTTTCAATGGGAAATTTGCTCAGTTTATATTTGTAGAATGTGCTGTGGGAGCTTGAGCTGTGTTAAGTATTTGTTTATGATTTTGTATTTTTATTGACTGATCAAACTAAAGCTTGTTCTGTGGATCAAATGCCTGAAGAAATTTTTTTTAACGTCGCCTTTATATCAGCAAACACGTCAACAGTTTCTCTTTTAGACACATATAAGTATTCTTGTGCTTTGTAATCCACAGTCTGCATTACTTGCAACATTTATTTGTGGAAATTCCAGACAGTTTCAGTTTCAAGGAGATGTCACGGTGTGCAGACAGATCCATATACTCAACACCAAATCTCACACACACACATACACACACACACACACACACACACACACAAAGCAAAAAAAGCAGATGCCAGATCTTCACATAACCTAATGCACTGATCAGGCCCTGGGAGCCTACCCCAGGTAAAATTCCAGACAAAGTTGTGAAACAGTAAAATTCAGAGTATTCAAAGGTGTCTTTTGTAAAACTGAAAATATGTGAACTTGAAAATGAAACTGATAATCTAATCTATCTGACAGCACTATATTTTCTGTCAGTTCACAGGGTCCTTTGATTTGTGGCATTGCCGCGTGTGTGTGGACAGGTCTGAGGACTGATTTCTGGCAGTTTCAGAGAAAACATATCAATGGAAGAATTATGTATTCATATGTATATTCTTGTTGAAGTGTCATTTTACTTGGAAAAAAGCATTTTCAGATACTGTTTTTTTTTCTTTCTTTTCTTTTTTTTTTTTTAAGGGCGTGGCCATTTGCACTTATGAATGTGTTTGCTAATAAGTGTTCTATAATTTTCTTTTTTCTTCCTACAGCCTTTCATTGTTATTGCCAATTAACTTTCCTCCCCTCCCCCTCCACCACCCTCCTGCCCTCCTCCTCCCCCTCCCCCTCCCCCACCCTCCTGCCCTCCTCCTCGCACCCCCTCCCCCACCCTCCTGCCCTCCTCCTCGCACCCCCTCCCCCCCCCTCCTGCCCTCCTCCTCACACCCCCTCCCCCACCCTCCTGCCCTCCTCCTCACCCTCCCCCTCACCACCCTCCTGCCCTCCTCCTCACCCTCCCCCTTACCACCCTCCTGCCCTCCTCCTCGCACCCCCTCGCCCCCCTCCTCGCCCTCCCCCTCCCCCACCCTCCTGCCCTCCTCCTCACACCCCCTCCCCCACCCTCCTGCCCTCCTCCTCACACCCCCTCCCCCCCTCATTCCCCACTTCTGTTTCCCAAAGGCTCTTTGAATCTAATCCACATCCCCATTTTCTGGAAATTCTGCTCTTTTCTCTATCTCTCTGTTTCTGTTTTTTTTTCTTCTGTCGTTGTCTCTCCCTTGTAACCTGCCATGCTGGTCCAGTCACCTGTATTTTTATTTCTGTCATCTCTCCCTTTCTGGTAACCTGCCTGGCTGGTCTATTCACCTGTATTTTTATTTCTGTCATCTCTCCCTTGTAACCTGCCATGCTGGTCCAGTCACCTGTATTTTTATTTCTGTCGTCATCTCTCCCTTGTAACTTGCCATGCTGGTCCAGTCACCTGTATTTTTATTTCCGTCATCTCTCCCTTGTAACCTGCCTGGCTGATCTATTCACCTGTATTTTTATTTCTGTCATCTCTCCCTTGTAACCTGCCTTGCTGGTTCATTCACCTGTATTTTTATTTCTGTCATCTCTCCCTTGTAACCTGCCTTGCTGGTTCATTCACCTGTATTTTTATTTCTGTCATCTCTCCCTTGTAACCTGCCTGGCTGATCTATTCACCTGTATTTTTATTTCTGTCATCTCTCCCTTGTAACCTGCCTGGCTGATCTATTCACCTGTATTTTTATTTCTGTCATCTCTCCCTTGTAACCTGCCTTGCTGGTTCATTCACCTGTATTTTTATTTCTGTCATCTCTCCCTTGTAACCTGCCTGGCTGATCTATTCACCTGTATTTTTATTTCTGTCATCTCTCCCTTGTAACCTGCCTGGCTGGTTCATTCACCTGTATTTTTATTTCTGTCATCTCTCCCTTTCTGGTAACCTGCCTGGCTGGTTCATTCACCTGTATTTTCATTTCTGTCATCTCTCCCTTGTAACCTGCCTGGCTGATCTATTCACCTGTATTTTTATTTCTGTCGTCTCTCCCTTGTAACCTGCCTTGCTGGTCCATTCACCTGTATTTTTATTTCTGTCGTCTCTCCCTTGTAACCTGCCTGGCTGATCTATTCACCTGTATTTTTATTTCTGTCGTCTCTCCCTTGTAACCTGCCTTGCTGGTTCATTCACCTGTATTTTTATTTCTGTCATCTCTCCCTTGTAACCTGCCTTGCTGGTTCATTCACCTGTATTTTTATTTCTGTCATCTCTCCCTTGTAACCTGCCTGGCTGGTCCATTCACCTGTATTTTTATTTCTGTCATCTCTCCCTTGTAACATGCCTGGCTGATCTATTCACCTGTATTTTTATTTCTGTCATCTCTCCCTTGTAACCTGCCTGGCTGATCTATTCACCTGTATTTTTATTTCTGTCATCTCTCCCTTTCTGGTAACCTGCCTTGCTGGTTCATTCACCTGTATTTTTATTTCTGTCGTCTCTCCCTTTCTGGTAACCTGCCTGGCTGGTTCATTCACCTGTATTTTTATTTCTGTCGTCTCTCCCTTGTAACCTGCCTTGCTGGTTCATTCACCTGTATTTTTATTTCTGTCATCTCTCCCTTGTAACCTGCCTGGCTGGTTCATTCACCTGTATTTTTATTTCTGTCATCTCTCCCTTGTAACCTGTCTTGCTGGTTCATTCACCTGTATTTTTATTTCTGTCGTCTCTCCCTTGTAACCTGCCTTGCTGGTTCATTCACCTGTATTTTTATTTCTGTCATCTCTCCCTTTCTGGTAACCTGCCTTGCTGGTCCATTCACCTGTATTTTTATTTCTGTCATCTCTCCCTTTCTGGTAACCTGCCTTGCTGGTCCATTCACCTGTATTTTTATTTCTGTCATCTCTCCCTTGTAACCTGCCTTGCTGGTTCATTCACCTGTATTTTTATTTCTGTCGTCTCTCCCTTGTAACCTGTCTTGCTGGTTCATTCACCTGTATTTTTATTTCTGTCGTCTCGCCCTTGTAACCTGCCTTGCTGGTTCATTCACCTGTATTTTTATTTCTGTCGTCTCTCCCTTGTAACCTGCCTTGCTGGTTCATTCACCTGTATTTTTATTTCTGTCGTCTCTCCCTTGTAACCTGCCTTGCTGGTTCATTCACCTGTATTTTTATTTCTGTCATCTCTCCCTTGTAACCTGCCTTGCTGGTTCATTCACCTGTATTTTTATTTCTGTCATCTCTCCCTTGTAACATGCCTGGCTGATCTATTCACCTGTATTTTTATTTCTGTCATCTCTCCCTTTCTGGTAACCTGCCTTGCTGGTCCATTCACCTGTATTGTAGAAAGCGTTGAATATCTTTTTGGTGGTCTTTCTCTGGACTTGACAAAGGAGGAAGGTGGCAGAATGGTTAAGATGCTGAGCTGCCAACACAGAGTCTGCCAGGGTCTGGGTTCAAAACCCACCCTCACCTTTTCTCTCCAAGCCTGACTGGAAAATCAAACTGACTATGTAGTCATTTGCATGAGATGATAAACTGAGGTCCCGTGTGCAGCATGCACTTAGTGCACTGAAAAACAACCCATGGCAACGAGAGTGTTGTCCTCTGGCAAGGAACACAGATATACAGGCATGCACTCAAGGCCTGACTCAGCGTGTTGGGCTATGCTGCTGGTCAGGCATCTGCCTAGCAGATGTGTAGTAGTGTATATGGATTTGTCTGAACGCAGTGATACCTCCTTGAGAAACTGAAACTGGACTTGATGATTGGGCATGTGTAGTATGCTGTATTCTTTTGTTTATGCCTAGGATATGTGAGGACCCTATTGGCAGTTTTTGGTTTTGTGTGCCTGTCTTTATGTATAATTTTGTGTGTTATGTATAATCATCTTCATGTTCAGGTTAGTATATCTTTTTAATTGTTGGGCTCAAAATTGAGAATCATCATCATCAGAGTCATGTCCTAGATTTCATGTGTGTAAATGTGACTGTGCATGTGCTGAAGTTTGGGGTTGTTTTTCAGGTTTTCCCGCCCATCCTCTTTTGGATGGATAATTACAGTTTTTCCACCATGATGTGTCCTGTACTGATAAATAAATAAAACTAAATAAACAAATAAATAGATAAATGAATGAATAAGTGAATAAATAAAGGAATAGATAAATAAGTAGATAAATGAATAAATGAATCAATGAATGAATAAACAGATTTTAAAAAAAAGAAGTAAATACATAAATACATGAATAAACAACTGACTAACTAACCAACTAACAACTAACTAACTGGCTAACTAACTAGCCAGCTAACTAAGTAAGTAAGTAACTAACAGATGAATTTGTCATTGTGGCTGTGCAGGACACCATTGGCAAAGTGCTGGCCTGCTTGAAGGGGAAATCTGAAGAAATGGGGCCACAAGTGGTAGACGCTACAATTACCGCACTGACCCCTGACCTCACTAGCATAGAGAAGAAGAAGGTGTCGGAGGTTGTTCATCAAGAACTTAAGAACCCCACGAGGAAGAGGCAGCGATCTGAAGATGTGCAGCCGGACGACCTTGACAATGTGTTTGAAGACACAGGCACGTGAAGAATAATGAATCTAATAATAGATAAACTTGCAGTTGGCCGTGTCAGACTCCACCTTTTTACCTCTGCATCACGTCACTTCACTCAACGGGTGTTCTGTTTATCGTGAATATATTGTTACTATATTGACATGTTTATAGTGAATATATTGTTACTGTATTAACATGTTTATCATGAATATATTTTTACTTTACTGACATGTTTATAGTGAATATATTGCTACTATAATGACATGTTTATAGTGAATATATTGTTACTATAATGACAATACAATTATAATGATAATATAATTTTATTGGCATGACTTCACTTTACCTCACACACAACAGTGAGTATATTATTACTATAATGAGAACATAATTATAACGACATTATAATCACAATGATGATAGAATCATAATGGCATGACTTCACTCTACTTCCCACGACAGGTGTTATGTTTATAATGACAACACCCCCTCCTGCAGAAACCCCCCAGCCAGATGGGCCGGCCATGTATAGAGAGCTGAGGCAGGGCAAGCGCTCAGTTCGGGGGCAGAAGAAAGGCTTCAAAGACTGCCTCAAAGTGTCCCTCATAGACCTCAACATCAGTCCCAGTAGCTGGCAATGGCTTGCTCTGGATTGCTCAGTCTAGCAAAGTGAGATCACTGAAGGAGCGTACACAGCAGAAAACAGGAGCACTGCAGAGGCTCAAGGCACAAGTTGCCTCCCCTTCCATTACAGCACCGAGCCACGTATTTGTATTTGTATATGTATTCCTTTTTATCACAACAGATTTCTCTGTGTGAAATTCAGGCTGCTCTCCCCGGCCAGGGAGAGCGCGTCGCTACACTACAGCGCCACCCATTTTTTTTTGTATTTTTTCCTGCGTGCAGTTTTATTTGTTTTTCCTATCGAAGTGGATTTTTCTACAGAATTTTGCCAGGAACAACCCTTTTGTTGCTGTGGGTTCTTTTACGTGCGCTAAGTGCATGCTGCACACGGGACCTCGGTTTATCGTCTAATCCGAATGACTAGCGTCCAGACCACCACTCAAGGTCTAATGGAGGGGGAGAAAATATCGGCGGCTGAGCCATGATTCGAACCAGCACGCTCAGATTCTCTCGCTTCCTAGGCGGACGCGTTACCTCCAGGCCATCACTCCACTATGTCCCACATGTAACTGCACCAAGCCACGCATGTCCCACATGTGGCCGCACCAAGCCACGTATGTCCCACATGGCCGCACCAAGCCACGTATGTCCCACATGGCCGCACCAAGCCACGTATGTCCCACATGGCCGCACCAAGCCACGCATGTCCCACATGTGGCCGGACTTTTGGGGCCTGGATGGGCCTAATCCATCACCTCCAGACGTTCAATCACAGATCCTCCATCTGATACTGAAGTCATGGTCATCTTAAAATCTGAAAGACAAACAACAACAACAACATTTGTCATTATAATATCATAATAATGACAGTCTAATCACAGTGACAATATTATCATAATGATAATATAATTACAATCACACCACTGCACTTCACACAACAGGTGTTATGTTTCTTTGTGACTGTATAATCATTATACTGAAAACATTATTATAATGACAATATAATTATGACAGTATGATAATAATCACACCACTTCACGTTATGCAACAGTTGTAAAGTTTATAGTGACTGCATCATATCATTAGAATGGTAATATAGTTATGATGACAATATAGTTATTATGACAGTTTTTTGTTTTTTTTTATAATCACAATATAATTATAATCACACCACTTCACATCACAGAACAGGTGTTATGTTTATCGTGACGATATCATTATTGTAATAACTTGACAGCAGTGGAGCACCCCCATGATCAATCAGATTCTGGGACCAGTGACAGTAATAATGATAACAATAATGGACATGTATACAGTGTTGTTTTTTTTCCAGAAATACTGCTGAAAGCACTTTACACTTCAATCCCCCCTCCTCCCACCTCCCTCTCCATATCCTCCCCCCCCTCCCACCACCGCCACGCTCCCTCCCATCATGAACAAAGATTAAGGAAGGCGGTTGCTGGTGGCTGACGAGGCCAATTCAAGACTGCCAGGTCTGTCCGCAGTGGCTGCAGTGGAAGGAAAGTCTGTTCTGGGTTGGTTGCTGTGATGTCACAGGGGTTTCCTCCTTTTACTTTTTTCCTCCAGGCTGGATCTGGGTGCATCCTGGTAAGAGATGACAGCTTGGTGGATGGAGTGTCACCAGGTCACACAATCTGCAGCTTGAGTGGACCTATGATGATGGTCAATGTGACAGGTGTGCAGGGATTTCATTAGAGTCCTTGTACCTCTTTTTCTTTGTGCCACTCTGTCATGGTGGCCAGTGGAGAGTTCACTGTACAGCAGTCTTGGGCAGGCAGTGATCCTCCATCCTGGAGACAAGCCCACTCCAGCCCAGTTGCATCTTCAACAGCATGGCTTGGATGAGTTGCTTCAGTGTCTTGGTTTGGGCCTGGAGGCACCTCAGGATGGACAGACCGCCATCAGTATGGCATCGGATGTAGACACCTTCCTTGTCATCAAGGTCTTCTGTGGCTCCATGGGGCATCATGCTGAAGAAGATGGTGAAAAGAGCTGGTGCAAAGACATAGCCTTGGTGGACACCGTTTTCTATGGGGAAAGGCTCTGCGAGGTCGTTGCTGTATCAGACTTTGCTACGCTGATTTCCATGCAGCTGGATGACCAGACTGAGGAGGACATTCTAGTCCTTCCATGATTTGCCATAGACCTTTCCTGCTCACAGTGTCAAATGCTTTGGTGAGGTCAACAAACATCAGGTTCAATGACTATGAAACAACATCACATATAATGACAATATAACTGACAGGACTCATCCCAAACAAGGAAGGAGGGGAGTCACCATGACAGCAGGGCATGAAAGGCCACAGAAACATTTGATTTGATGTGATACGGATACTTGTACAGAGCCTATCCTTGGTTGGAGACCAAACCCTTAAGTGCTTTACAAACTTGGGGTCACGTTTCACAGTGTTGATTGAGCCACTTCCATAGTTTGATTTAATTTTCATTTTAAGATCCAGAAAGTGGGATGCAAGGCCCCATTTCGGTGCCGTGCTGTGTCCTTGGAAAAGGCACTTCGGTTTTCCTCATTAAGCCCCGTATGAATGGGTATCTGACCAGTTGGGGATGGTTAAAGTAGCAGAAGGAGAGGACTTTGATCTGGCCTGCCTTCTTATTCTGGCAAGCCCGAGACACAATGGGTATGAATTCACTGCCTCTCATGCCATAAAAGGCTATGGGAACTTTAACCTTTTTACCTTACAAAAATGAATGTCATATTTTGATCAGTCAGCTGTGATGCACCCTTGAAGCTGAAATCAACACTTAAACCAGAGCGGTTCCAACGATTGTGGTTGCAGACAAGGTGAACCAGGGGAAGCGACTGCCGCTGGGTACGCGGGTGATCAGGGGCCCTGACTGGAAGTTCAATGACCAGGATGGGGAGGGACCTGGCACCGTCATCCACCACGACTACACATGTCAGTACATTGTGCTCTGTTTTGTGTCCCACTTTATTTCATGGTTATTTTACTTCATTTTATTTCATTCATTTCATTTCGTTTTATTTTTATTTTATTCTATTTCATTTTATTTCTAGTTCATTTCTTTTTATTTTTGTTTTAATGTTTGCCACAAACTAATTACAGACTCTCAAGGTGTGATCAGCGTGTTGGGTTTATGAGGCCAGGCATGTGCTTTTTTAGACATCTTTTACATATTTTTTGTTTGTGGCAGATATGGATAGCGTATATGGATCTGTCCGCAAGCTCAGACAACTCCTTGAAACTGAAATTTATTTTACTGCTTTTATTTAATTCCAATTCATTTTTGTCTTACCATACTTTGTTTTGTTTCATTTTCATTTATGTTCTGTCATCATCGATCTTGACATATGTCTGTACATTGTCATCCTTGTACCGTCATCATCGATCATGACATATGTCTGTACATTTTCATCCTTGTACTGTCATCATCGATCGTGACATATGTCTGTACATTTTCATCCTTGTTCTGTCATCATCGATCATGACATATGTCTGTACATTTTCATCCTTGTACTGTCATCATTGATCATGACATATGTCTCTACATTTTCATCCTTGTACTGTCATCATCGATCATGACATATGTCTCTACATTTTCATCCTTGTACTGTCATCATTGATCATGACATATGTCTCTACATTTTCATCCTTGTACCGTCATCATTGATCATGACATATGTCTCTACATTTTCATCCTTGTACCGTCATCATCGATCATGACATATGTCTCTACATTTTCGTCCTTGTGCTGTCATCATTATCATGACATATGTCTCTACATTTTTGTCCTTGTGCTGTCATCATTATCATGACATATGTCTCTACATTTTCATCCTTGTACTGTCATCATTGATCATGACATATGTCTCTACATTTTCGTCCTTGTGCTGTCATCATTATCATGACATATGTCTGTACATTTTCATCCTTGTACTGTCATCATCGATCATGACATATGTCTCTACATTTTCATCCTTGTACTGTCATCATTGATCATGACATATGTCTCTACATTTTCGTCCTTGTACCGTCATCATTGATCGTGACATATGTCTGTACATTTTCATCCTTGTACCGTCATCATCGATCGTGACATATGTCTGTACATTTTCATCCTTGTACCGTCATCATTATCATGACATATGTCTCTACATTTTCGTCCTTGTACCGTCATCATCGATCATGACATATGTCTCTACATTTTCTTGTTATCATATTTTGTATTATTTTATTTTATTCAATTCATTTTATTTTCTTTTACTTTATTTTATTTCATATCTTGAGGGACAGGGCAGTACATTGTTTACTTTTTATCATATTCTATTCTATTTTATTTCATTATGTTTTATTTGATACAAGTTTGTATTGTTTTGTTTTATTTTACTTTCTTTGATTGTATTGTTATATTTCATTTTTTGTTGTTATAATATTCTATTCTGTTTTGCTTTGTTTTGTCTTGTCACATCATATGTAAAGTTGTTTTATTTTGTTTTATTTCATCTGATTTCATTTCTTTCTCAGCCTACATCTCTCACAAGCAGTTTCTTAACATTGATAGATAGGAAGATAGATAAATAAGAATGTAACAGACAAAAATTAAAAGTGGAATACTAAGTAACTGCAGAATATGAAGTTGAGAAATCTATCTGTTTGTCTATCTATATGTCTGTCTATCTCTTTAGATCTTTATTTATCTATCTCTCTGTCTGTATTTATTTCTGTCTCTGTGTGTATGTCTGTCTATCTATCTATCTGTCTATATATATCATGTGGCATATTATCCAATTTTTTTGGTTTCTAATCTGTGTGAAGCAAGAAAATTTCATAACCATCAATTACGTGAAGATCTGCTGACCATGCTAGTGTCAAATTTGCCATTATTTTAGAGGTGTGTGTGGACAGTTTACTGGCATCGTCATGTTTTTTTGTTTTTTTTATGCAAAAAAGAGCAGAAACCAATGAACATTCACACTTCAGCAAGGTATGACTATGCTGGAGTATGGACTATAAAGGTATGACTTTATTTATTTATGTATGTACGCTTATGTATATATATATATATATATATATATATATATATATATATTTTTTTTTTTTTTTTTTTTTTTTCTCAAGGCCTGACAAAGCGCGTTGGGTTACGCTGCTGGTCAGGCATCTGTTTGGCAGATGTGGTGTAGCGTATATGGATTTGTCCGAACGCAGTGACGCCTCCTTGAGCTACTGAAACTGAAACTGAAACTGACTATGCTGGCCACTGAGCTTTGTTGGAAGCGTTTCTGTGTTTTTCTTGCTGTTGAAAGTGTGTTGTGCTTTCAGTGATAATCAGCACACTTTTAACATGTGAGACTTTGTATGACACCACCATTTCTTTCAATTCTTCTTCTTTGAATGTGGGTTTTCCTCAGCTCCACTGGATATGGATGCCAGCCACCACACTTAGATTTATGTTTTGAATTAATGATGGAATGAATGTCTTCACTTAAAAACTACTATCTCTTAAAATAAGTGTTTAATTTCTTTACAACTAGCCTGAAGGTGAATTTCTGCACTCTAGTTCAGACAGTAAAGTGACTGATTGATTGATTGAAACCTGCTTTCTTCTGTTTTCAAACTGGTGTCGGTACATCCACTGTGCAGCATGCATATCAAAGAAATCACTGCAGCAAAAGTGCTGTGGCCGGTAAAGTCCTGTAGAGGAATTCACCACACAACATATGTTCAGGTTCAAATCTTGAAATCTTTTGCCGCCATACGTTAGTTCAGTTGACTGGACAGTTCACCACAACGGGCAGCTTTAGTCATCATGGAGGGGTCATGTTAAAAGGACTGTTTTTCACATGGTAACAAAGCTTGACAGCTGCAGCCAACTTTCTTGCACAGTAGAGCAAAGACCAACCTTCACCCCCTGACCCAGTTTGAAGTGAACAAGTCTACTGTGTTGTTGTTACATGAACGGAATCATGTGACAGTGAGCGTTTAGTCCAAAATATTTGGTGCTGAGGAATATTTTTCACACAGAAAGTTGGTGGTGGTGAGAGTTAACCTTTAACCTTTTACAGGCTCTGTCCACTGGGTCAACTGGGACAGGGGAGGCAGCAACTGCTATGGTTTCAGCAATAACCGTGGCTACGATATCTGGAGGACAGATGAACACCCTCGCCTCAGAAAGGGTAACGAACCACTGGCCATTGGGATGACGGTCAAAAAAGGTTGGTTGTTGCCATTTATGAAAAGTAATCAGTTTATATTGGGATGACAGTCAAAAAAGGTTGGTTGTAGCCATTTATGAAAAGTAATCAGTTTACATTGGGATGACAGTCAAAAAAGGTTGGTTGTTGCCATTTATGAAAAGTAATCAGTTTACATTGGGATGACAGTCAAAAAAGGTTGGTTGTTGCCATTTATGAAAAGTAACCAGTTTACATTGGGATGACAGTCAAAAAAGGTTGGTTGTAGCCATTTATGAAAAGTAATCAGTTTACATTGGGATGACGGTCAAAAAAGGTTGGTTGTTGCCATTTATGAAAAGTAATCAGTTTACATTGGGATGACGGTCAAAAAAGGTTGGTTGTTGCCATTTATGAAAAGTAATCAGTTTACATTGGGATGACCGTCAAAAAAGGTTGGTTGTTGCCATTTATGAAAAGTAATCAGTTTACATTGGGATGACAGTCAAAAAAGGTTGGTTGTTGCCATTTATGAAAAGTAATCAGTTTACATTGGGATGAAGTCAAAAAAGGTTGGTTGTTGCCATTTATGAAAAGTAATCAGTTTACATTGGGATGACGGTCAAAAAAGGTTGGTTGTTGCCATTTATGAAAAGTAATCAGTTTACATTGGGATGACCGTCAAAAAAGGTTGGTTGTTGCCATTTATGAAAAGTAATCAGTTTACATTGGGATGACAGTCAAAAAAGGTTGGTTGTTGCCATTTATGAAAAGTAATCAGTTTACATTGGGATGACCGTCAAAAAAGGTTGGTTGTTGCCATTTATGAAAAGTAATCAGTTTACATTGGGATGACAGTCAAAAAAAGTTGGTTGTAGCCATTTATGAAAAGTAATCAGTTTACATTGGGATGACGGTCAAAAAAGGTTGGTTGTTGCCATTTATGAAAAGTAATCAGTTTACATTGGGATGACGGTCAAAAAAGGTTGGTTGTTGCCATTTATGAAAAGTAATCAATTTACATTGGGATGACCGTCAAAAAAGGTTGGTTGTTGCCATTTATGAAAAGTAATCAATTTACATTGGGATGACCGTCAAAAAAGATTGGTTGTTGCCATTTATGAAAAGTAATCAGTTTACATTGGGATGAAGTCAAAAAAGGTTGGTTGTTGCCATTTATGAAAAGTAATCAGTTTACATTGGGATGACGGTCAAAAAAGGTTGGTTGTTGCCATTTATGAAAAGTAATCAGTTTACATTGGGATGACAGTCAAAAAAGGTTGGTTGTTGCCATTTATGAAAAGTAATCAGTTTACATTGGGATGACCGTCAAAAAAGGTTGGTTGTTGCCATTTATGAAAAGTAATCAGTTTACATTGGGATGACAGTCAAAAAAGGTTAGTTGTTGCCATTTATGAAAAGTAATCAATTTTCACAGCAATAGGCACATTATGGATAGTTTATTCTTTTGCCTGTAGAGTAATTGTTACATAATTGCCCTTGACAACAGAATATTGTTGTTTAAGATATTTTTACTTTTAGTTTTGGCTATGTGTGTCGACTATTATATTTATTCATGCAGAGGAATAAAAATGAATGTAACTTAGTTTCAGTTTCAGTTTTCAGTTTGAAGAAGGTATCAGAGCATGCGGACAGATCTATGTAATTATGGTACATCACATCTGTTCAGCACAAAAAAAAAAAAAAAAAAAAAAAAAGCAGAGATGCCTGGCCTTTGTACAAACCCAGTGCACCAATCAGACCTTGAGGAATGTAACTTAAAAGGTAGGAAACAAGAAAGAACAAATAGAACAGGGAGTAGGTGGGGGGTAGGGGGGGTGGGGGGGGGGGAGGAACAGTGGCTTGAACCTTGAGTTTGGAAAAAAAAAGAAAAGAAAAAAGAGAATGTGTCCAAGTCGGCAAACCAGCAAGACAGCATGTTCTCTATTCCTGTCCTGTTGTTTTCCATCAGGCGACCAACATCAGTTTGCTGAGGAATCTGTCGTCGTTGATGCTTGCAGGGTATTTCCATGTCTCCATAATCCACCGAATGCTGACATGGATTACAGGATCTTTAACATGCATACTCCATTTTCCCCACGTCTACACCCCTGAAGGGGGCTCAGACTGGCAGATCTACACGTTATGTAGACATGGTAGATCTACACGTTATGTAGACATGGGAGATCTACACGTTATGTAGACATGGGAGATCAGACTGGCAGATCTACACGTTATGTAGACATGGCAGATCTACACGTTATGAAGTACACGTTATGTAGACATGGGAGATCAGACTGGCAGATCTACACGTTATGTAGACATGGCAGATCTACACGTTATGTAGACATGGCAGATCTACACGTTATGAACTACACATTATGTAGACATGGGAGATCAGACTAGCAGATCTACATGTTATGTAGACCACGTTATGTAGACATGGCAGATCAGACTGGCAGATCTACATGTTATGTAGACATGGGAGATCTACACATTATGTAGACATGGCAGATCAGACTGGCAGATCTACATGTTATGTAGACATGGCAGATCTACACATTATGTAGACATGGCAGATCAGACTGGCAGATCTACATGTTATGTAGACATGGGAGATCTACACGTTATGTAGACATGGCAGATCTACACGTTATGTAGAGATGGGAGATCAGACTGGCAGATCTACACGTTATGTAGACATGGGAGACCTACACGTTATGTAGACATGGCAGATCTACACATTATGTAGACATGGGAGATCAGACTGGCAGATCTACACGTTATGTGAACATGGGAGATCTACACATTATGTAGACATGGGAGTTCTACACGTTATGTAGACATGGGAGATCTACACGTTATGTAGACATGGCAGATCTACACGTTATGTAGAGATGGGAGATCAGACTGGCAGATCTACACGTTATGTAGACATGGGAGATCTACACGTTATGTAGACATGGGAGATCTACACGTTATGTAGACATGGGAGTTCAGACTGGCAGATCTACACATTATGTAGACATGGCAGATCTACACGTTATGTAGACATGGGAGATCTACACGTTATGTAGACATGGGAGTTCAGACTGGCAGATCTACACATTATGTAGACATGGCAGATCTACACGTTATGTAGACATGGCAGATCTACACGTTATGTAGACATGGCAGATCTACACATTATGTAGACATGGGAGATCAGACTGGCAGAGCTACACGTTATGTAGACATGGCAGATCTACACGTTATGTAGACATGGGAGATCTACACGTTATGTAGACATGGCAGATCTACACGTTATGTAGACATGGGAGATCAGACTGGCAGATCTACACGTTACGTAGACATGGGAGATCTACACGTTATGTAGACATGGCAGATCTACACGTTACGTAGACATGGCAGATCAGACTGGCAGATCTACACGTTACGTAGACATGGGAGATCAGACTGGCAGATCTACACGTTACGTAGACATGGCAGATCTACACGTTATGTAGACATGGCAGATCAGACTGGCAGATCTACACGTTACGTAGACATGGGAGATCAGACTGGCAGATCTACACGTTACGTAGACATGGCAGATCTACACGTTATGTAGACATGGCAGATCAGACTGGCAGATCTACACGTTATGTAGACATGGCAGATCAGAAAATTCTCCACCCTTCACCACACCTGGTGCACTGAGCAGGAGTATTGAACTCAGGAAAGTCAGGTGAAAATCCAGCACTTACTTTCAGTCTAGAATCTCCTCAGGTGTTCGGCCCAGTGCCACTGCTTTTTTGCTGCACCATCATCTGCACCATTTCAGTGGCATTACTCCCACACTTGTCAGGTCAGGTCAGGGGCATGGCCCTTGCTACTGGTACCATGTAACCCAGTACTACTGCTGCATGGCCCTTGCTACTGGGGGGTCAACCCGCTATTGCCGCAACCCGCTATTGCCGCGGCCCGTTGTTGCCGCAACCCGCTATTGCCGCGGCCCGTTGTTGCCGCAACGATTTTGGATTTCACATTGAAATCTTGAACCTTGACCTTGACCTTGACCTTGCTACAGCAGTTTGAATAAGGTATGGTATTTTGCCGTGACAGAATGTAGTTCACAATTGACAATTTCGTCTTCAGCACGTTATGGAGAGTTCATTATTTCGCTTGTGAAGCACTGATGCCACAACCAGTATTGTAAACACCTTTAGTGCAACTCGCAAAGATCTCTTTTTGTAGTTTGGTTCCAACAACACGTTAGTGCACTTTCTTTTGATTTTTTTTGGTAAAATTGTCTTCTTGAGAAAGCGTGGTACGTTACGAACGTTTTATTTCTTTTTTTAGTTTTATTTGTCCCCCACCCCCACCCCCTTTTTTTGTCCCTCCCCCCCTTTTTTTGGCTTTTAATATGTGATGACACCTGAATGTGTGTTGAACATAATGTGACGAATCCAGATTAATTTTCTTGATTTATAAGACAACGATGCAAACAAGATTGTTGTTTTGTTTCACAATTAAAAATATCATTTCATGTCATAATTCCTCTAACTTTCACTTTCATTTGATCTATGCATTTCTCTATACTTTTCTTATGTTTTGTCTTTTGTTTGCTTTTACTCTTCTATTCTTGTTCAGCGAATAAATCCTTCCTGACGAATTATAACTTCCGCTGGGGGTCGTCCTTTCTCCTTGTGTAAGAGATTTTCTCGTCAATAAAAATTAATGTACTTAATGAAATTTAAAAAAAAACATTAAAAAAAGACCAACAAAAAGAAAAAAAGGGCTTCGGCAACAACTGGCCGCGGCAATAGCGGGCCGCGGCAACAACGGGCCGCGGCAATAGCGGGTTGTAGCCGCTACTGGTACCATGTAACCCAGTACTACTGCTGCATGGCCCTTGCTACTGGTACCATGTAACCCAGTACTACTGCTGCATGTGAAGTCTCCCAACGACGGACCAGGCAGAGGAGGAAACCTTTCCCAACGGCTGTGAAGGCGGAAGAAGATGACCAAAGGGCAGGGGGAGCTCTTATCCTTGGCCGGAAGTCCTCCTAGGAGACGGAACTCCGAAGAAAAAACCTGCGCCTGCCGAGGCCATCCTACACGTGGCAGTATCTGAACCTGTGGGACTGTGAGCGTCAGTAGGCAAGAGAGTGGGGAAGGGATTGCACAACTCCTCCTCACTAAAAAAAGTCACCTGTGCTGGTCAGGCAACCAGGCTAATGTTGGATCCTGGAAAACTGATGCCCTTGACTGCTCACACTGGAGGATGCTGTTCTCTAGTGGCACAAAAAGGTTTGAAAACAAGAGAACGCTGGCCATTAAGGAGAAGCGTGAGCGAAGGAAGCAGGGCTCAACTTCTGGAGACATTTTCCCTTGCAACACCTGTGGGAAGTGCTGTGCATCCAGAATCAGCCTCTTCTCCCATATGAAGACACACACCAACAGATAAGCCTGCCTGCCTACTCATCCGTCGGTCCGATGGGAGATTCCGTAGTACTCCCACACTGCTCATTTGGAGTCCCCCGTACACAGCCACACCCTGGTTCATCTGTCACAGTCCCAGCATTGGCAGTCCACAAGGGATTATTGATGTTATGTCGCCAGGAGGCCACACACCTGAGGAGACCCTGCTCTGCTACTGAGTCACTTCGGTGGTGTTTAGTAGCGCCTGTTCTGATTGAACTTACTCAGGATACCACATACTAAGACCTCCGTTGACAAAAGTCTCAAGGAGGTGTGACTGCATTCAGACAAATCCATACATGCTACACCACATGTGCTAGGCAGATGCCTGATGGCAGCATAACCCAAAACGCTTGTCAGGCGTTGAATGCAGGCATATATATTTGTGTACATATCAGAATGGATTTCTTTCAACAGAATTTTGCCAAAGGACAACACTTTTGTTGCCATGGGTTCTTTTCAGTGCACAAGCATGTGCAAGTATGTGCCGCACATAAGACATCAGTTTACCGTCTCATCTGAATGACAAGATGCTCAGCTCTGATTTTTCAGTCTAACTTGGGAGAATATCAGTATCAGTATCAGTAACTCAAAGAGGTGTCACTGTGTTTGGACAAATCCATGTATGCTACACCACATCTGCTAAGCAGATGCCTGACCAGCAGCATAGCCCAATGTGTTTAGTCAGGCCTTCAGAAAAAAAAAAGAAAAAGAAAAAAGAAAGAAAAAAAACCCCACCCAAAACCCCAAATAAATAAATAATCTTGAAAAAAGGTAATAATAATAAATAGATAGAAAAAAAATAAAGAGACAATAATGATGATAAATAAGCAAACAAGCAAATAAATGTAACACACACACGCACACACACACACACGTACACACACGCACACAGACACACAGACACACGCACACACACACACACACACACATGCACAGCAGACATGCAAAACAACAACAACAACAACTGAAGTGGGCAGAAAGAAAGGGCAGGAGTGGGACTGGAACCCAGACCCTCACAGACACTGTGCTGGCAGATAAATGTCTTAACCATTCTGCCACCTTGCCCCTGCTGATGCCAGGCACTGAACGTGCGTCTTTCCTACAGGAGCAAGCTGGAGGCCTGACGAGAGCCTGTCGGAGCAGGGCACGGGTCTCGGTGTCATCATTCGCAAATCCAACAGCAAACTGATGGTCAGAAGAGTTTGTATTTAAAAAAAAAGAAGAAGAAGTTTTGTGCATGTGTGTGTGTGTGTGTGTGTTGGGTGTGTGTGTGTGGGGGGTGGGGGGGGGGGGGGGGCGCAGGTGGGTGGTGAGTTGTTTCTTTCTTTAATTCGATTTAACGTCTTTTCACTTTGAGTGATATTAGACGTAGGTGAGTTGATGTATGTGTGTGTGTGGGAGGGGAAGGTGGGTGGGGGGGGGGGGGGAAGTGGGGGGCGTTTGTGAGTGTGTATGTCTGTGTTTGTGTGTGTCTGTGTTTGTGAGTGTGTGTGGGTGTGTAGGTGTGTGTGTGTGTGTGTGAAATCTTTTTGTCTTTGATCAGAATGTGTTCTGAGGCATGTGGATGATTGACTCTTTACAAAACCGGAACCCAAGTAATAGCCATGTTTTTTGTCGGTCTGTTTCCTTCATCATTTTCTCTGGTTTGGACCAGTCAGAACTCAGTCATTTAGTGCCCCATTTTTGACAAATCATCAAAGTCATAGTCAACTATTTTAAAAAAATTGTCTCTCATCCACAGTGCTTTTGAAAATATAGTATCATCAGATTATGCATGCATGTTCACAATGACTGGTGTGAAATGCTTCGATTTGTCTGTGAACAAGGTTAGTACTATGTAAATACCTTAATTATTATTTCACACAAGTATTATCACATTAATCAGTGCTTTGATTTGTCTCTGAGCAAGATTCAATGCTATATAAATGCCTTTGTATCTTCAAGTTAGTAAACTGGAGCCTTTGTTATGTGTCTTCTAACTGGAGCCTTTGTTATGTGTCTTCTAACTGGAGCCTTTGTTATGTGTCTTCTAACTGGAGCCTTTGTTATGTGTCTTCTAACTGGAGCCTTTGTTATGTGTCTTCTAACTGGCTTCTAACTGGAGCCTTTGTTATGTGTCTTCTAACTGGCTTCTAAATGGAGCCTTTGTTATGTGTCTTCTAACTGGAGCCTTTGTTATGTGTCTTCTAACTGGAGTCTTTGCTATGTGTCTTCAGGTGAGGTGGTCAAACGGAGTCCTACAGATGTGTGTGTGGACACAGTCAGGCAATCAGGAGGTGGACTACTGGTCAGTGGTTGATTCGTTGTTATGTTGATGTTGCTCCCGTTGCTGCCCCATCAATACAGTGTCTGTCAGGCCTGGGTTTGATCCCCTTCTCACCCTTTGCTGCCCCATCAATACAGTGTCTGTCAGGCCTGGGTTTGATCCCCTTCTCACCCTTTGCTGCCCCATCAATACAGTGTCTGTCAGGCCTGTGTTCAATTCCCCTTCTCACCCTTTGCTGCCCCATCAATACAGTGTCTGTCAGGCCTGGGTTTGATCCCCTTCTCACCCTTTGCTGCCCCATCAATACAGTGTCTGTCAGGCCTGGGTTTGATCCCCTTCTCACCCTTTGCTGCCCCATCAATACAGTGTCTGTCAGGCCTGGGTTTGATCCCCTTCTCACCCTTTGCTGCCCCATCAATACAGTGACCGTCAGGCCTGGGTTTGATCCCCTTCTCACCCTTTGCTGCCCCATCAATACAGTGTCTGTCAGGCCTGGGTTTGATCCCCTTCTCACCCTTTGCTGCCCCATCAATACAGTGTCTGTCAGGCCTGGGTTTGATCCCCTTCTCACCCTTTGCTGCCCCATCAGTACAGTGTCTGTCAGGCCTGGGTTTGATCCCCTTCTCACCCTTTGCTGCCCCATCAATACAGTGTCCGTGAGGTTGATTCCCATTCTCTCCCTTTGCTGCCCCATCAATACAGTGACTGTGAGGCCTGTGTTCAATTCCCCTTCTCTCCCTTTGCTGCCCCATCAATACAGTGACCGTGAGGCCTGTGTTCAATTCCCCTTCTCACCCTTTGCTGCCCCATCAATACAGTGACCGTGAGGCCTGTGTTCAATTCCCCTTCTCACCCTTTCTCCCAAGCTTAACTGGAAAATCAAACTGAGCGTCTCGTCATTTGGACGAGATGATAACCCAAGGTCCCGTGAGCAGCATGCACTTGGCGCACTGAAAAAGCAACCCACGACAACATAATGTGTTGTGCTCTGGCAAAATTTTGTAGAGGAAATCCACTCTGACAAGTACACAAATATATATGCATGTATTCAACGCCTGACAAGCGCGTTAGGCTTTGCTGCTGTCAGGCATTGGCTTAGCAGATTTGGATTTGACCGAATGCAGTGACGTCTCCTTGAGAAACTGAAAACTGAAAACTGAAATACCCCATCATGTGCACGGTTCCAGTGGCCAAACTCCTGCACCACCTGTTCCGCGTCCACCCATTCACAGCCACACTCACGTTCATCTGCCAGTCTCAGCACCAGTCAGTCAACAGGGAGCTGTTGACATTAGGTCGCCAGAAAGTTACATGCCAGAGGAGACCCTGCACTGCTGCTGAGTCAATTTGGCAGTGTTCAGCAGTGCCCAGTGTGATATGCAGGACGCCCCCTGCTGATGACAGTGATCACTCAGCCACAGTGAACGTCCCCTCCAACGTGGAGACTGCCACCACGTCCCTTCAGCAACAGTCCCCCATCAATTTTCTGACACTGGACACCAGGACAGGACTCACCCCAAGCACAGAGAGTTGAGTGGGGGGTTGGCACAGGACTCACCCCAAGCACAGAGAGTTGAGAGGGGGGTTGGCACAGGACTCACCCCAAGCACAGAGAGTTGAGTGGGGGGTTGGCACAGGACTCACCCCAAGCACAGAGAGTTGAGAGGGGGGTTGGGGTGGGGGATATGAAGACAAAGGTCACCATGAGAACAGCACAAGAAAAGCCACAGAATGTGGGACTTTTTTTTGTTGTGTTTTTTTTTTCCCTTCAGTATTGATGATGAATGAGGGTGATGACAATACTGCTAAGGAGGGCTCAGTTGACTGATTGGTTTCTGCATGTCGCAAAAGCAAAAAAAAAAAAAAAAAAAAAAAAGAAAAAGAACAACAGACAGACGAGCAAACAAAAATGCATCACTTTGCTTTTAGCAGTTGAACAAACCCTCAAAACTCTGTAAATCAAATCAAATCAAATCAAATGATGGAGCAACAGCCAAGTGGTTAAAGCGTTGGCAGTGGATTATCCAGGGCACCAATAATTCTGAGCATCAAAGCCTCCGAATGGTCGTGATCAAAGTCAGAATGAAAGATCTGTGGCATGTGTCAGATGTTTATATGTATGATTGTCAGTCGTGTCCGACTATGACCATCAGAACAGCAGAGGCAACTGCTCCGACTATTTGGGCTGGAATTTGATTATAGTGGAGAGTGTCTTGCCCAAGTTACATCCCCACTCTCTCGGCCAAGAGGGTTTTTGGACAGTCGGCGTTGGGATGGTTCCCAAAGGCCAACTAGCCCACAAGGCTGCAGCACTAAGAGCCAGTGCAGTTTTGCCTCCTAGTTTGAGAGTCATAGTCCTTCACAAAAGACTAAGCTGTAAATGGTTTCCCATTGACTGGAGAAACCATTGATAATACAGCTCTCACTTTGCTGTTGGCCCAAATGTAAACTTATGTCAATCTGTGATATAAGCCGAGTGTTGGGCCATGTTTAGGGACTGGTTTAAGGCAGCTTACACAAAGGTCTTTTGATCTTGCTGTACCTTGCTGTGTCAAGGCTGCCTGAGGAAGTACAGCATTTGTTAGGACTCTCTCTCTCTCTCTCTCTCTCTCTCTCTCTCTCTCTCTGTGCTTTATTTTGTTGACAGGTTCCATATGTCTTGCTTATAAGTCTGATTATACGGTAGTGACCTTTGTTAATTTTAGTAACCATTTTTTTTCTTTATTTATGTTCATTGTTTACACTCTGAGCTCATATACTAATGAGATAGAGTGCATTATAAATACCCATTATTGTTGATATTATAATCATGATAAGTAATATAGTTTTTATTCTTACAGACTGCGGCATATTTTGGAGGTCAGCTTCCAATGATATCACACACCTTTCATTCTGAGTGATATTAAATTGGTAACCTGGCCTCCATAATAATTCATAACTGTGAGGTGCAGTGGGGGAGTTGATTAGGTGTCGGACTTGTGATCCAGTGTTCAGCGGTGGTCAGGGTTTGAGGCTCCGTTATGTTACGGTGTTGTGACCTTGGGAAAAGAGGTTGACTTTTTTCCTCCCTTCTACCAGGTGTGAATGGGGAAGGTGAAAGTGATGAGAGGAGAAGACTTGGCCCTGCCTCCCTTTGCAAAGCCCTTGACACAGTGAATTGATTCACTGCGCTGGTAGCTGTAAAACACAATGGGACCTTAACTCATTATACTCCAGGGACAAGTTAACTCGTACCATAATTACTTCCCCTGTGGACCAAGTACGAGTGTTCTCTCGTACCAACACACTGTTCTTATTTCGTTCATTCCTGCTTGGTTACTGTTGGCATTCTAAACTGAACCATTTATGGATTCCAGAAGCATGAAGATGAAGCTTTTTTTGACCGATAAAATCAACCATTGATTTTCACGGTCTTAGTGAACCACCCTTTTTTCTTCTGCAGTGGTCCCAGGTGAGGTGTAGCAGGTATGTAGCTATAGAGTAGAATGAGTTAAACCTTTTCACTCATTGAGCCCTAGACCTGAGCATTGCTCTGGTGTCAAAATTAATCTCATTAAAATGTTTTTTTGTGTTCCTGCGTACACGTGAACCACAAAGAAAGGGAAGTAACTTCTGCAGTGTTTCTGGATGTGTCCACACATAATCTGGAGGAAAAACAGAAAATTTTCCTCCTTTTTTCCATCATGACTATGGCATGGAAACCTGCTGAGGCTGAGAACTCCCCAAGGCTGAATGTGAAGGGGTTAACCTTTAATGACAGTGAAAGCAACACTCAGCACCTGTGTCTCTGTTGCAGTCCGCTGAATGTGAAGGGGTTAACCTTTAATGACAGTGAAAGCAATGCTCAGCAGCTGTGTCTGTTGCAGTCCACTGAATGTGAAGGGGTTAACCTTTAATGACAGTGAAAGCAATGCTCAGCAGCTGTGTCTGTTGCAGTCCACTGAATGTGAAGGGGTTAACCTTTAATGACAGTGAAAGCAATGCTCAGCAGCTGTGTCTCTGTTGCAGTCGGTTGAATGTGAAGGGGTTAACCTTTAATGACAGCAACACTCAGCACCTGTGTCTCTGTTGCAGTCCGCCGGATGAGGATCCAGACACACAGCATCAGCTCCCTCCGTCACGGTCAGACTGGCAAAACCAATGTGAGTCACTGTAGAGGAGGTGCAGGGTAATGTGTGTGTGTTGGAGCTCATGTACATTTATATGTATTTGACTGTGCTTTCATATCTGTGAAACTGTGTGTTTGGTGCATATCTGTTATGCATGTGTGTCTTAATGTTTTACATTTATTTGCTTATTTATCATCATTGTTGTCATTTATTTATTATTATTATTTTAATTACTACTACCTTTTTTTTTTATATCATAATTATTATTTATTTATGTATGTATGTAAGCTTATCTATAATTTATTCACCTTTTTTTTTCCCCCCTCAAGGCCTGACTAAGCGCATTAGGTTATGCTGCTGGTCAGGTATCTGCTTGGCAGATGTGGTGTAGTGTATATGGATTTGTCCAAATGCAGTGACGCCTCCTTGAGCCATTGAAACTGTGTGCTGGGGCAGCATGATGATGCTCACCACATTTCTCTCTGATTGCATGGCACTTCACTTTGATGATGATAATATTAATGATAATAGCAGTAATAACATGATATAACAACAATATTAATATACCAATAATAATATAATATATAGAATATTATAATAATTAATTACATATAAATTTAGTATTTAAATATCATATATATATATTATTTATTTATTTATTATTATTTAATCATTATACAATTGTAATGTAGTAATGAAAATAATAATGATAATAATAACAAATAGTAAAGAGTGGTAACTCTCTCCATTCACAAGGTACACAACACCAAGTCAGTGCCGCTTATGCTACTGATTCAGCTAGCATGCACATAAATAAATGGTACATTGGAACAGACCCAGACACTTCCTCAAAAAAGGAAACACCAGGCTTGTCCTTATAATAATAATAATGGCTACTTATATAGCACACTATCCAGAAATCTGCTCTAGGTGCTTTACAAAAACGCTTTTGTTAACATAAAACATCATATGTATGTTACATACACACACCAAGATGTGACTACACACACACACACACACACACACGCACACACACACACACACTGCATACATACATTTTAACATACATGTGTATCTAACAGCTACCCTAACACATACGCACACATAGGCAGGCACAAACTTACTTAAACACACGCACACGCACACACAATACACATTCATATACATGCATGTAGTTATGTACACATACATATGTATACACACATAGTCAAGCACAGTTAACGCAAAGGAAGTGGACCTGCCACAATTGAACTTATTGCTGAGGGAAAAAGTGAGTTTTGAGACGAGATTTAAAAGATGCGAGGGAATCAGAATGACGGAGGTTATCAGGGAGCTTGTTCCACATCTTTGGATCATACCGATCATTTGACATGTGCACACAGCAGCAAAGACAGAAGAAATGTGCAAACACAAATTAGCTTTTACTTACGACTGGCATAGCCTCTTTAATCCTGAATAAGCCACTTGGAACACACGGACAATACAGAACAAACTCATGGTTGCCTCGGTGGTCAATAATGATACTAATACACATGTACTAATAATACTAATAATGATCATTATGATGATGATGATAATAATAATAATAGGAAAGTAATGATAATGACATATATTGTGGTACTTATATGGTGCAAACTCCAAGATGATGATGATGATTATAATAATAATAATAATAATTATAATAATGTACATTTATGTAGCTCCCTTTCTCTCTAAGAGCTCAGGGCACTTTACATGACAGAAAAATATTACAGATTACATAAAACATTCATGACCACTCTTTCTCAAAAATCCTCCCCCTCTGCCCCCCCACTGACACTCTCCCCCTCCCACTGACACCCTCCCCCTCCCACTCTACATACATCCAAAGTGAGCTGACATGGGTGGTGTTGGAGAACAAGGAAACTGAGAGTGCTTACAGATAAGTTTTAAAAAGATGAGTTTTTAGTGATGAGCGAAAAGCAGAAATAGAATCAGATGCACAGATATGATGAAGAAGGTTGTTCTAGATGTGAAGGAGAATACTACTACTACTACTACTACTACTACTACTAATACTGATAATGATAATACCAATAATAATGATACTATTATTACTATTACTACTACTACTAAGAAGAAGAATGATGATAATACCGGTAGTAATAATAACAATGATAATGATATATAGTACTTATATGGCGCAGACTCCTCATACAATAAGCTGAAAGTACTTCACATGAAGTAATATATATATACACACACACACATACACACACACACATATATATCACACACACACACACACACACACACACATACACACACATATCACACACACACACACACACACATATCACACGCACACACACACACACACACACACACACACACACACATATCACACGCACACATATATATATATATCTACAGAGTGCATAATAGCATACATCACTTGAGGACAGATAAGAGAAAAAAATCTATGTACACTAAAACAGCACTACAAATTGCAAACATGAACAGTCACACCCAAAAAAGCACACACTATGCCCTACACACACACACACACACACAACACACACACACAGAGAACAGGCACATGCATATGCACAAACAGTAAACACACACCCACAAGCACTCCCCTTGCATGAAAGCTTCAATACGGTTACCACTGTGAAAGGCCATGTCACCAAATGTCTTTGAAGAGACATTTTGGACTCAAAGGAACGTTTCTCCAGAAGGCATGAGAGAATGGGAAGGAGTGTAAATATGGACAGAAGATAAGTAAGATGGAAGAGATCCCTCGATTAAAAGGTGTATCCTCCAAATAAAAAACAAACAAACAAACAAACATGTATACATGATTTTAACAATACACAGGCACAGCACATTAACTCACTCAGTACGGCCAGTCCTCTCTTCTCCTCTACACAGACCCCTCGGATGTCCAGTGGGTGTCTGAATGACCCAACCTTTAGCTTCCGTTGTAAGAATTGTGGTATTCTTTGTCAACATTCACCTCTTCAGTATAAGAGCCTTCCTCTTGCAGTATTTTGATGATGGTAATTGGGGTGAAACGCTGTTAACGTTGTCTCTTTCGCCGTTCGTATGGAGAGAGTTAAGAGGTGCAATCAAACTGACAAATCATAAAGCACTGACGGGATGATCGCTTCACTGCCATGGCCATGTTCGCAGTTGAAGAATGTGACAGGGCTCTGACGTCATGATCAAACTTTCTGTACATGCTGGTCATCTTTCACTTGTGAGCTCTGTCAATCACAGCCTTGTGAGCTCTGTCAATCACTGCCTTGTGAGCTCTGTCAATCACTGCCTTGTGAGCTCTGTCAATCACTGCCTTGTGAGCTCTGTCAATCACTGCCTTGTGAGCTCTGTCAACCACTGCCTTGTGAGCTCTGTCAGTCACAGCCTTGTGAGCTCTGTCAACCACAGCCTTGTGAGCTCTGTCAACCACAGCCTTGTGAGCTCTGTCAATCACAGCCTTGTGAGCTCTGTCAACCACAGCCTTTTGAGCTCTGTCAACCACAGCCTTGTGAGCTCTGTCAACCACAGCCTTGTGAGCTCTGTCAACCACTGCCTTGTGAGCTCTGTCAGTCACTGCCTTGTGAGCTCTGTCAACCACAGCCTTGTGAGCTCTGTCAATCAGCCTTGTGAGCTCTGTCAGTCACTGCCTTGTGAGCTCTGTCAACCACAGCCTTGTGAGCTCTGTCAATCAGCCTTGTGAGCTCTGTCAGTCACTGTCTTGTGAGCTCTGTCAACCACAGCCTTGTGAGCTCTGTCAATCAGCCTTGTGAGCTCTGTCAACCACAGCCTTGTGAGCTCTGTCAATCAGCCTTGTGAGCTCTGTCAGTCACTGCCTTGTGAGCTCTGTCAACCACAGCCTTGTGAGCTCTGTCAACCACAGCCTTGTGAGCTCTGTCAATCAGCCTTGTGAGCTCTGTCAACCACTGCCTTGTGAGCTCTGTCAGTCACAGCCTTGTGAGCTCTGTCAGTCACTGCCTTGTGAGCTCTGTCAATCAGCCTTGTGAGCTCTGTCAGTCACAGCCTTGTGAACTCTGTCAGCCACAGCCTTGTGAGCTCTGTCAACCACAGCCTTTTGAGCTCTGTCAACCACTGCCTTGTGAGCTCTGTCAGTCACTGTCTTGTGAGCTCTGTCAGTCACTGCCTTGTGAGCTCTGTCAACCACAGCCTTGTGAGCTCTGTCAGCCACAGCCTTGTGAGCTCTGTCAACCACAGCCTTGTGAGTTCTGTCAACCACAGCCTTGTGAGCTCTGTCAACAACAGCCTTGTGAGCTGTCAACCACAGCCTTGTGAGTTCTGTCAGTCACTGCCTTGTGAGCTCTGTCAATCAGCCTTTTTAGCTCTGTCAATCACTGCCTTGTGAGCTCTGTCAACCACAGCCTTGTGAGCTCTGTCAATCAGCCTTTTTAGCTCTGTCAGTCACTGCCTTGTGAGCTCTGTCAGTCACTGCCTTGTGAGCTCTGTCAGTCACTGTCTTGTGAGCTCTGTCAACCACTGCCTTGTGAGCTCTGTCAGTCACTGCCTTGTGAGCTCTGTCAGTCACTGCCTTGTGAGCTCTGTCAATCACAGCCTTGTGAGCTCTGTCAACCACAGCCTTGTGAGCTCTGTCAGTCACTGCCTTGTGAGCTCTGTCAACCACAGCCTTGTGAGCTCTGTCAGTCACTGCCTTGTGAGCTCTGTCAGTCACTGCCTTGTGAGTTCTGTCAGTCACTGCCTTGTGAGCTCTGTCAATCAGCCTTTTTAGCTCTGTCAGTCACTGCCTTGTGAGCTCTGTCAATCACAGCCTTGTGAGCTCTGTCAACCACAGCCTTGTGAGCTCTGTCAACCACAGCCTTGTGAGCTCTGTCAACCACTGCCTTGTGAGCTCTGTCAACCACTGCCTTGTGAGCTCTGTCAACCACAGCCTTGTGAGCTCTGTCAGTCACAGCCTTGTGAGCTCTGTCAGTCAGCCTTGTGAGTTCTGTCAATCAGCCTTGTGAGCTCTGTCAATCACAGCCTTGTGAGCTCTGTCAACCACTGTCTTGTGAGCCCTATCAATCACTACTTTTTGAGCTCTGTCAATCACTGATTTTTGAGCTCTGTCAACCACTGTCTTGTGAGCCCTATCAATCACTACTTTTTGAGCTCTGTCAGTCACTACCTTGTGAGCTCTGACAATCACAGCCTTGTGAGCTCTGTCAACCACTGCCTTGTGAGCTCTGTCAATCAGCCTTGTGAGCTCTGTCAGTCACTGCCTTGTCCAGTCTCCAGGTGTTGTTTTGTGTGACTGTCAGTTTTGGGGCTGGTTTTGCTTCTGAATCAGGAGGAAGTTTCATCTGTTTTCACCACCTGGAAGGTCACACTTCTTACGGTTCTCATTCGGCACAGCATTTTGACAGGTTTTGACCATATGTTATAAACATCGTACCCTCTGTCAGAGACCAAGCTTTGAGCACTTCGCAGTCATTTGCACAACAGGCTGCTTGTCTTAGTACTGCAGACTGAGAGCTGCCATGCCTGTACATGCTCATCATTCATTTCCTTTGTCAGTCAGTTAGGCTTCAGTTTGCATGCACACACAAACGCATGCACTCGCACACGCATGTACATTTACATTAATATGGATTTAACTACAAAATTTTGCAAGGAACAGCTATCTTGTTACCGGTTGATTCTTTTTAAGTGATCACATACTTCACACAGGACATCGGTTTATTGTCTGATCTGAATGACTAGCATCCAGACCACCACTGAAGGTCTGGTAGAGGGGGAATAAATTCTGGCGACTGTGGGATTTGATCCTGTGTGCTCAGATTATCTCGCTTTCCAGGCAGATGTGTTACCACTAGGTCGCCACTCCACTTTTAGTTGATGACTGGAATGTTTTCCCAGGTACATTTCGCGATGCTTTTCTAAACCATTGTGCAGGTGAACCTGTGACAATCACCTTTGAAGGTCGAGGACAGTGGCAGTGGTGTGACGACAACAACACTTGGCATTCTTACGATCCGAACATCAACCAACAGATTGAAGCGACATGCAAAAAGAAGAGTCCAAAGACATGTGTCTTTGAGAAAGATGGAGAATTGTGAGTATCATGGGACAGGAGCATTGTTTTATGGCATGCTGTCATGTGCTGCCGATAGCCTTCTGTCTCCTTTATTTTGTTCACAGTATTTTTCTTATTTAATCTTTTCTGCCTTTTGAGAATAGTTTGCTTATGTATGAGCAATCTTAGTGTATGTATTTGGTGTTTGAGAGGGGTTTCTTTGTTGTTTCCTCTTTCCCAGAAGTGAAGCAACAAGTCCTTTGATAATTATCTTTCCTGAGTAAATACTTTTGTATCAGAATTTAAGATACATTCAGTCTCAGTTTGGACTGTTCTCAACAAGTCCTTTGATAATTATATTTCCTGAGTAAATACTTTTGTATCAGAATTTAAGATACATTCAGTCTCAGTTTGGACTATTCTCAACAAGTCCTTTGATAATTATATTTCCTGAGTAAATACTTTTGTATCAGAATTTAAGATACATTCAGTCTCAGTTTGGACTGTTCTCAACAAGTCCTTTGATAATTATCTTTCCTGAGTAAATACTTTTGTATCGGAATTAAAGATACATTCAGTCTCAGTTTGGACTGTTCTCAACAAGTCCTTTGATAATTATATTTCCTGAGTAAATACTTTTGTATCAGAATTAAAGATACATTCAGTCTCAGTTTGGACTGTTCTCAACAAGTCCTTTGATAATTATCTTTCCTGAGTAAATACTTTTGTATCAGAATTTAAGATACATTCAGTCTCAGTTTGGACTGTTCTCAACAAGTCCTTTGATAATTATCTTTCCTGAGTAAATACTTTTGTATCAGAATTTAAAAGACATTCAGTCTCAGTTTGGACTGTTCTCAACAAGTCCTTTGATAATTATATTTCCTGAGTAAATACTTTTGTATCAGAATTTAAGATACATTCAGTCTCAGTTTGGACTGTTCTCAACAAGTCCTTTGATAATTATATTTCCTGAGTAAATACTTTTGTATCAGAATTTAAAAGACATTCAGTCTCAGTTTGGACTGTTCTCAACAAGTCCTTTGATAATTATATTTCCTGAGTAAATACTTTTGTATCGGAATTTAAGATACATTCAGTCTCAGTTTGGACTGTTCTCAACAAGTCCTTTGATAATTATCTTTCCTGAGTAAATACTTTTGTATCAGAATTTAAGATACATTCAGTCTCAGTTTGGACTATTCTCAACAAGTCCTTTGATAATTATATTTCCTGAGTAAATACTTTTGTATCAGAATTTAAGATACATTCAGTCTCAGTTTGGACTGTTCTCAACAAGTCCTTTGATAATTATATTTCCTGAGTAAATACTTTTGTATCAGAATTAAAGATACATTCAGTCTCAGTTTGGACTGTTCTCAACAAGTCCTTTGATAATTATCTTTCCTGAGTAAATACTTTTGTATCAGAATTAAAGATACATTCAGTCTCAGTTTGGACTGTTCTCAACAAGTCCTTTGATAATTATCTTTCCTGAGTAAATACTTTTGTATCAGAATTTAAGATACATTCAGTCTCAGTTTGGACTGTTCTCAACAAGTCCTTTGATAATTATCTTTCCTGAGTAAATACTTTTGTATCAGAATTTAAGATACATTCAGTCTCAGTTTGGACTGTTCTCAACAAGTCCTTTTATAATTATATTTCCTGAGTAAATACTTTTGTATCAGAATTTAAAAGACATTCAGTCTCAGTTTGGACTGTTCTCAACAAGTCCTTTGATAATTATATTTCCTGAGTAAACACTTTTGTATCGGAATTTAAGATACATTCAGTCTCAGTTTGGACTGTTCTCAACAAGTCCTTTGATAATTATCTTTCCTGAGTAAATACTTTTGTATCAGAATTTAAGATACATTCAGTCTCAGTTTGGACTGTTCTCAACAAGTCCTTTTATAATAATATTTCATGAGTAAATACTTTTGTATCGGAACTCACAACACATTCAGTATCAGTTTGGACTGATTTCCCCAGTGCAGTGACAACCATCTATAACACACACATATATATATATAGATGTTTGTTTGCCCAGTTGGCAAGTGTATTTGTTTTGCTATCAAGGTGAATTTTTTCTACAATGTTGTTGCTGTTGTCAACTCTTTTGTTGCCACCATGAGTTCTTTTTTTTTATTCATTTATTTTTTATTATTCTTTTTTCCCTTTTTTCTTCTTCTTCTTTTACACATGTCTAGAAAACACACACACACACACACACACACAGAGTTAACATGAATATCTAGAACAAACACACACAAAAAGTGAACATCTTGTGTCACAGTTTCAGCATCATGTTAGGATTATCTGCTTCAAATCAGAGTTCTCTCCCCTCACCACTTGTTGGGCAGTTGTGAATGGAGGGTATGCATATGTTTGTGTAGCAATACAGATATGATCAGAGCCTGTAGTTGTGTGTGTGGAGCAATACAGATATGATTAGAGCCTGTGTTTGTATGTGTGGAGCAATACAGATATGATTAGAGCCTGTGTTTGTATGTGTGGAGCAATACAGATATGATTGGAGCCTGTGTTTGTGTGTGGAGCAATACAGATATGATTGGAGCCTGTGTTTGTATGTGTGGAGCAATA